>NC_057780.1:14174297-14268753 GCF_014825855.1 Bombus pyrosoma
TTTCTAGGATTTTTGAAAACACGGGAAGTAGCGATATTGGTCTGTAGGATGCTGCTTGGTGTGGGTCTTTGCCTGGTTTAGGTAGCATTATGATCTGTGCTAGTTTCCATAGTTTAGGATAGTATTGGATTCTTAGTATTGCATTGTATATTATTGTCATTAGTCGTATCGCTTTTGGAGGAAGGTTTTTCAAGATTTTACCATTGATTAGGTTGATTCCTGGTGCTTTATTGTTTTTTGTTTTCTCGATTATGTTTCTAATTTCTTGAGCTGTTGTTTTAGGTATGGTGTATTGCTTGTCAGTTGAGGTATTAGTGGTTGGCGCATCTTCGTCTGTATGACCATTGAAGTTGCTATTGTTGATATTGTGTGGTGTAAATGTGTTGCCTAGGTGCTTGGAAAATTCTTCAGCTTGCTCTTCGTTGCTTCTCGCCCATGTGTTATCTGCTTTTCTGATTGCTGGGGCTAGTTTAATTGGCTTCTTTATTTCTTTCGTGGCTTTCCATAGGGAGTAGTTGGAGTTCTCGTGTGCAGAGAGTGTCTCTATGAACTTTGTGAATTCGTTGTTGTTGTGCTCTTTTATTTTGTTTTTTATTTCCTTTGCAAGTTTGTTTAGGTGTTTTTTGTTTTCTCGTGATCTATGTTTTTGCCATTTTGCTTTTGCTTTTCTTTTTTCTCTAATTTTTTCAAGGATGTCTGGCGGAATTATTTTTGTTTGTCTGTTGATTGGTTCAGGTATAGTGGTTGCTCATGTTGCTTCTTGGATAGTTTCTGTCAATGTTGTTACTGCCTGCTCGATGTGTTCGGATGTTTTCAATGGGATGTTGCAGTTGATTTTACTCTCGATTATTCCTTGAAAAGTTTGCCATTTGGTGGTTTTATTGCATAGTGTCTCTGGATTGCTATAAAGTATCGGTTTGTTTCTGTATGCAATTATTACGGGTGTATGATCGGAGCTAAACTCGAGGCTGGGTATTATTTTTAGTTTATTTGCATTTAGTCCCTTTGTAACTGCAAAATCGAGTAGGTCAGGTATTTTGCTCAGGTTTGTCGGCCAGTATGTCGGTCTTCCTGTGGATAATATATTGAGGTTATTGTTTCTAATGTATTTATCCAGGGTTCTACCTCGAGGTGTAGTAATTCTTGATCCCCATAGCGTGTGCTTTGCATTATAGTCTCCCGCTGCGATATACTTTTCACCTAAGCGTTGAAAGTACTCTTCCCACATTTGTGATGTCATTTTGTGTCTCGATGGTACATATACTGCTGACAACTGGAAGTGGTTGCTGCTAGTTTGTACAGTAACGGTGGTTGCTTGGGTATATTCCTTTCTAACTTGGCTGTGTAAGTGGCGTTTGATATCGTTTCGAAAACGTTCATGAAAAGGAAATTAAAAAAAGAGAAGTTTACAATGATAGGATTATGAATCATTGGTACGACAGTGATTGTAGAAGATGTGATTGTAAACGTTTCAACCTCTCATTATTGTGGAGAGAATTTAAGGCATAGTGCCTGCGATTTCATTAAAAATGTTGGACGCATTAAAGGAGCCAATTACTGTTATTCTACAAAATTGAAAGAGTTTTTGGGAGGACAATACTTCGCAGGAGACGATGATTTAAAGGCCATTTATACACAATCAAGCCGTATCCGTTCCGTATCGGTTCTGTATTCCTTCCGTGATCCGTGTCCGGATGTTTATGCGTTAATATATACACCAGGGACCATCCGAGATGTACCTCTTTCCAATTGAAAACTTATTGTTAGCTATGATAGCTATTACTAATAGCTAATAACTTTTGGATGAAGAAAAGGAAGAAGAAGTAAAGCGACAAAGAATAAAAGGCCGATTCAACGTACATCCGTTATAGAAACCGTAAAGAAAAAAGAGAATTGTGTTTTTACAAACGACTAATAGATCACGGACAGAAGTTTTACGAATCTCTTCAGCGTGACACAGTACAAGAATACTGTATATAATTAGGCGGTAGGCAATCTTCGCATCGAGTGTTCTTCGCTACAAAAGATATCGTCATGCATGGATGAGACACGTTGAGATGGCTGTGGCCGATCGTGCTGTGTTAGGCAAACAGAAAAAATATTGAAGATTACCAAACTACCAAATGCATCCGGGACACGTCGTGTCTATTAATGATCAACGGACACGGCGCGGATGATGTATAAACTTGTGTCCCTTCAAAGTGAAGTAGCGTAAATTTAACTTTACATTTAAAATCTGAGGCAAGAACACGGAACAGACACAGCTTGAAAAAGAACGGCGCGGTGTGCAACGATGATTATGCGAACTGTGAATTCGCAGTGGAAGTATCGAAATTGTATAAGACGAAGGTATACAATATATATATTGTATATATATATTTTGTGTGTGTGTGTGTGTGTGTGTGTGTATTGTATATCTTCGACATATATAATTTCGTACAATATGTATATATACGTATAAAGCTCATCTCACGTTACGATAAGTGTCAAAATAGGAGCGGCGATTGTATTGAAAATATAATTGTTTTTTAAAATGCAATTGTATTATTGTTATTTCAAAATAGATATTACTTTTTGGATGACTTTAGTAGAAGTTACAGAATATTTATTGCAACTATATTTAATAAAAAATTAGTGTACAGTATAAATAGCTATTTTAGGGATATAACAGGCGGTATTATTAAGTATTGAGGTTTATTCTTATATTAATATAGTAGGTAATCGATCGTTTAAATAATTTCGTGACCTCTGCGAAATATAATATACTTGTGTGTAGTTACATACTCCTATACATATCTTGAAACTTCTATACGTATTTTCAGATTTGTTTGAAACTTTAACAATGTAATCATAATGGTTTCATAATAGTTTCATAATAGTATTAATGTTTTAAAATGCTTCGTATAGCACACATGCATGCACAAAAAAGGTTTATCCTTTTCACTTTAACACAATTTTGAAACGCATAGTTTCAATCGTTCAATTAGTTAAAAAAACTTGATTTTTCGATTCTTTTCTAGCTAATTAGCTCGGAAAATTCTTTGCAGTATCGCAAAGGAGGGACAAGTTCTCAATTGACATAGTACAGCTCTACAACTCTATATAGTTTACTGTAATTCTCATTCTCTAATTACTTATTTTATCTCTAATTATTTATTGTGATCGTTAAAAATTGTAAACTTTAACCACTGACCGACTTTATGAACTTGCTATATCGTTTTCTCTTACCAATACTCTTGATGAAAGAGATATTGGTGAAAATAGGCTTGAGAACAGACAGGTTTTGAACATCGAAACAGAAATTTGAGAAGGTTTAAGGCGAAATGTCAAATTAGAGCTGTGTAGTACTTTCTTTGTAGATCTAGATTAATTTGTAACAGTAGATTTGAACAGCGATGCAAGGATAATTATGGTACTATATAACTTCTTTCTTTTATAGGAATAATTGTTTCATACAATCCGTTCGTATAAAGGGAATTACATAATAATGGGAAAATATGTTCTAGTACTATTCTTTTTTTCGTATATATATCAATTTGATGGCGTACAAATTGATTCTCATCCAGTTGTTCTATGGCATGGAATGGGTAATATTTTTCATCCTTTTTATACAATGTACCTATATAGTAAAACTCTATTTATCCGACATAATTATGAAACAAGACGTGTCGACTAACTGGATCAGTCAGATAATAGGAGCCCGCTAATTCCAAGCTTCGCTGTTTATTATTCGTGTAATGGGAGTTAATTTCCATATATGAAATTTGTTAAGCTATGTTTAAATTTCGCTAAGCTGAATTTTGTAAATAGGCAAATACCATAATAAGGCAAAAATCATTATTCATAGAGGCAGTGCGTTATGTGGCCTGAATTCAGTTAACAGGAAGATATGTATTCGATAAATCGGGCATTGTGATGGATATCAGTTCGGATAAATGGAGTTCTACTGTACAGATCGATTTATCTGAGAACACTCAAATGTCTCGAGAAATATGAATGGCACGAAAAAATGCTTCAGACAAAAAGTGTATGATATCGCGAGAGACGTACTATATTTCTGTAAATTTGATTTTGCGATGACCTTGAAACGTCCTGCGAAGATCATATTCAAATTTTCAAACGGGAACTTACATCTTTTATTACACTATTTTCTTCTTATTATTACATCTATTCTATTACATCTATTTTCAAAATAGGACTTATTATCTATGTATTAAGAACTTGTGTCGTTCGCACCATTCACTATCGAGATATAAAATTTCGAAGTTGACAGATCGATACAACTACATCCAACATACTGCCGGGAATTGACTGACGTAATTTTATTTTAGAAAACCAAAAATTATTGTCTTGTTTTCCGCAATCTTGTAGTTTGTAACATATAGAATTCGAAAATATAAGTACTAGTTGTTTTTATCTTATTTCAAATATTTATTTTATTTCAAAACGATGATAGCACACAGTAATTAACATTTTTTATAATAGAATTAATTTTTAATTTTTCATGTAATAAATCTAATAACACGTGTTTTTATACAATAGATACTAGATATTATGGTTAAAAGATAATATAATTTTAGGAGACAGTTGCTGCTTTTCATTTAGTTTGGGACGAATAAAAAAATTGATAGAGAATAGGATACCTGACATTTATGTGTATTCCATTCGACTGGGAAATAATGAAATAGAGGTAGGTATTTTTGTAATTTTTAATTTTAATGTTATATATAACAATAGCATCTTAAGTTTATTGTACATAAATAGATACATATTTTTTGAATTTTGAATAATCTAAACTAGATGGTTAAAAAGTTGCAGTAACATCAAATTGTGCCCTCCTCGACACCATTTAACTCATGTTTGAAAGGATTTATAGTCTACCAACTATTGTAGTTGGTAGAAACATATATTTTATTTATTTAATGTACATACTTTTTCTAACTAAGAAAGGATGAGATAAATCTGTTAGATAATGTTTGAAAATTCTATAAGTGTTCGAATATTAATGCGAGTTACTGTATGTTTACCTATCTCATTTTTGCTCATTAATAGTAACTAGTCAGTGATGTTCCAATAACCGATGTTCTTTTAGGCAGCAAGTTAAATGTTTATTAACACTTTATTATATTTTAGGATGTCGAAAATAGTTACTTTGGAAATATTAATGAGCAAATACAAGAAGTTTGTCAACAATTGTTGAAAAATGAACGTCTTAAAAACGGCTATAATGCAATTGGATTTTCTCAAGGTGCTCAATTTCTGTAAGTATTATTTATGAGAAAATTAGCAAAATTAGGTATTTGATGGAAGGTGTGATCTATCTGTAAAAGGAGTTTATTATTGTATTTCACAGATAGATATCTAGTAAATGATATACAGGGTGCATTGAAAATCGTGCAACAAGCCGAAGGTCGGTAATTGTGATCGTGTAAAAGTATCAAAAATGTAGAATGACAATTTTTAATACAAGGCTTCGTTTTTGAGAAAATCAATTATGACGCATTAATATAATACATATTATGTTATTTACTTTCTATCTGACTGTGAAATATAAACATAATATGAATAATGTCAGTGCAAGGGACAATGGAACATTAACATTATTTTTCAAGAAAACGGTTGAATTGTGACATATAGTTCTTTTTGCAAAGTTGCTCTTCGTTACAGGTACTATGCGATACAATAAAAAATTTCATGCTGAATTTTAAGATGTAGCAGGTGTTCAAAGACGTAGACTCACGCTGTGGCGGGCATGACACTTTCAGTATACCCTACACAGTGTACATACACAAACATATATGCACGAGCAGATTTACATATACAAGTACATATATATGTACATATGTATATATGTGTATATGTATACCTATAATAGCCCTAGTCAGTATTACAGTCTTAATTCTCTTATATGAATACATAAATAATTTGAAGGTTGTATTTATCGTAATCGCCCAATAAGTGGTATTTGGGCTAACGATAATATGACTTAAAACAAAACAAGTTCAATAAATTTTTTAACGAAACTTGAAAAAGATATTTGTATTTCTAAAGTAAATTCAATTTTATAACAGATGTGTTACGTACAAAGATGATATTGGAATAATCATTTAATGTTTTATATATTACAGGAGAGCGGTAATTCAAAGATGCCCCAATCCCCCAGTTAAGAATTTCATCTCCTTGGGTGGTCAACATCAAGGCGTTTTTGGATTGCCAAATTGTGGAACATTGAAACCTAAGATTTGCAACTATATAACTCGCATGATCAAATATGGAGCCTACTTACAGTATTGATTTTTAATTTTTACTTTTGTTTTCTTACAATGTCTTACGTACCTATATAACGTTCATTTAAATAGGTAACCCATAAAGTCATGCACAATCATAACAAATATTAGGTTGTAAATTAACAATTTCAGTATTTTTGATGCATAACTCGTTGATTTTAGAAGTTACATATTTAATTTTTGTTTTCTGCATCTGTTAGGTTCACTGTATATGAAGCGTCGCTTCATAGAAGCATAAGTGTGTCACGTAATAATTTAACAAATAACTTAGAAGAAACGTCGATTTCCAAACAGGAGATCGAGTTCTTTATTTCAACACAATTTTTTTTACAATAGTTATATGACAAACGCTTTGCGATTCGCAACGATAGGTTTTTTAATATTCAGACTTGTTCGAAATTATTCAGACTGACTTGGATGATTTTAGGAGGAGTATTTATATTCTTCATTAGTTGGGATGGGAGAAGACGTTGGTCATATATCTCTGAGAACGGGTGAGGTGATCGGATGCCACTCAGGTGGTCGCTCATGATAAGACACTTGGAATCTGATCGCATAATTAATTGAATTTCATCTGTGACAATCTTATCATGTAATTAGTTGAATTTCACCTGTGACAAGTGCATCGTTTATTGCTGCAACGTATCTATGCTTCTGTACTAACTACTGACAATATTAACACTCCAATCGTCATGACAAAAACAGTTCGCTGCGGTTTCATGGAGATCTGCACATTTCTTTATAATGACCACAGTATGGGAACGTACTGTTAGCATCAATGCTACGCTTTATGGATAGTGGGCCTTAGCGTACCATTTTGCAGTCATTTTGGTTTTTCATGTGTTTGTTGTTTAATGAAGCTATCCCGAGCTGATATTTAGAAGTAATTATTTCTACGCATTCAACGTACTAAAGTTTTCGGAAGATATAAAGACTGAAAAAGCCGCTATGAGTAATTGAGTCATTAACACGTTCAACGCGATGCAGGTCATCAGTGATTGACGAAAGATTCCTTTTACTTTCCTATACGCTATCAAGAACGCACAATTATAGGTAGAATTCATTATAATGGTACTGACAGCTTTTTGTAAATAATTCGTAAAATAAGACTGAACGGCGGTTACACTTATAGATGAAAGTTGTTTAGAATTATGTTCCCGATAACATATCAAAAAATCATCGAAATCCAAGATAGTTGTAGCTTTCAAATAATTACCGTATTTATACGTACCTCTTTTACCAATAAAGCTTTTTTTTTTATAAAGAAAGTAAAGTTTTTATAAAGTTTTTTACATTTCATTTGTATAGTATCAATTTTTTGTATTATAAGTGATACGAAATTTATTAGATATAATCAGACCCCATTAATTAGTAATAATAAGTATAAGTAGTGTACAAAGTATAAAATACCTTTTGAAAGGAATTGTAATATTGTTCCTTTAACATTTATATTAATTTACACTTTTATATAATAGCAATAACTTATACCTACATGTGTATAATTATTACACAGTACATATAAAATATAAAGTATATATTCTTTTATAAATACTTTCATTTCAGTTCGTTACTCATGTTATAAAATTATTTTATTTCATTATAGAGCAGTTCAAGGAAAATTTATTCAAGCAACGTATTGGCATGATCCATACCAAGAAGAAGAATATAAAAAGAAAAGTATGTTTATGGCCGACATCAATAACGAGCGTTATATTAATGAGGTAAGATATCTATATGTCTACATAATACTTTATCGTATTAAAAATGACAATTATCTAATAAGGGAAGTTTCATAGGTGACTTATTAGTTTTAAAAAGATAACTATTGCATATTCTAGTTGTTAGTAGCTGCTACTCTATCTCCTAATAACTAAAATGAGTGCCATTCGCTCGGAAAATTTGATATCGGCTGGAAAAATGACGTCAAAGTCCGCCATAAGCACTTCCGAAAATGGATATAAATGACAGCTTTTTGTAATTATTTTAACCTTTGGTTGTTTTTCCTCTAAATAGATATAAGTGAAATAATCACAATAGAAAACAAACTTGAGTCTCAAGTCGGGTGTTAAACATTTTTTTATCCATTTCCCCTGAAGTTCAAATTGCATTTGACTATACGTACTTACATACATATACATATGTGACTTTATGTATTTGTACACGCTAATGTTTCTTTCATTTTTCTACTAATTTAAGAAAAGGTTGCTACTAATGGAATATTTTATTCTGTTTCAAATTTCAATTTAGAACATAATATTTCGATCTACATGATAATTATAAAACATTATCCTTCAATTATAGTTTAGAATACCGAAACGCAATTCGAACTTTGAGTGGAATAGATAAAAAAGAAATGTTTGATACCTACCATCTGACTGAGGCCCAAGTATTTTTTCTATTCCAGTTATTGCATTACTTAGGAAAGTATGGAAAATTTTAGAAATTTCAAAAGGTCATTTATTTCTATTTTCGGAGCTATGTAAGGTGGGTATGGACGCCAATTTTTTCTACTACGCTAAATTATTCGAATGAAAGGCACTCGTTTCATAGTCATGGACGTAAGAATTAAAATAAAAGTACTTTATTTCAAATGGATTGGTAAATGTCATTTTTATAAAATAAAACATAAACTGAATCCTTAGAATACATCATAACGTGCTTAATATTAAAATTATTATTTTACATAAAGAAAGATAGGAAGAACGAATTTCAATTTAGCAACTAGATGCGTACATCAATATATAAAACAATATATATATATATATATCAATAAATAAATGGTAGATACGATATATTTTTTCGATTGCTTTTATTTGTAATAAGAGATCAATCATTATTGACAGTAGAAAATTCTGTGATGTCAAAAAGGATATGCATAAAAATGAAGGAAGTTTGGAATTAACACAGCAAAAGAAATGTTATATGTACAATTATTCTTCATCATGCTTTTTTCTTAATGCTACAGCTTTCCTTTTTCAGTATGCATTTTTGCATTAATATTATACAGACGTAGCAAGTACGGTCTTATAAGAGTGTACCGGTAACAAGTTTTCATTTATGTTTCTAACAATATGATAACGAAATTCAATGATCAATCGGCGACCGTCCATTATTGCGTGCGCGGTATCACTTCTTTCTCTTACTGACACGAGTTTGGGTTCCGCAGATTTGCGCTTAATTTTTATACATAATATGTTGGCCGATGAACTTATTCTAATGGAGGCGTGGCATAGATTTCAGTCCTCTGGTGGTAAGATGGCAAAATACTGAAATACGTCCTTCGGTCTCTTTGTTCATTTATTTAAATCATCTGATTTATTTATATTCCAAATACATATTCAGTAGCGTTTCACAATTTCAGGATTTGTTTTAATTGAAAAAATGTTCTTTGAGAGCTATTCTATTCGATAGTATAAAGAACGGCTTGAACAGCTGTTAGTGTAAATAATAGGCCTTATATTTAATGTATTAATTGCGGAACTTGGAATTGAAAGATTGATGAAATCCCTCTTTTCTTTAATTAAATGACGCTTATGACTATCTAGAAGAGAAAATTTAGATAAATTTTCTACACGTCTTTTTAAAAATTATCAATTTTATGCCCAACTTCATTTATGGTTACATAATGGTTATTTTTCTACTTCTTTACTGGTTATTTATCTGGCTTAACAGAGCCAGTTGTAAATGTAATATAGATATTAAAAAAAAAGTATCTACTTACTTGATGGGATAAAATCTTCTTTTGTAAAGTGTAATGAGCATATTTTCATAAACGATGATAATATACTCTTGCCCGATTTTAGAACTTCTACCTAAGCACTGAAGCGGTCAATAATTTCCAATTGATTTAATTTATATTTTAGTTTCATTATAAATTTTTATTTTCCGGAGGAAAGTAGTAAAAGCGGACAGTGTCATTTTTACATAAAACTATACACAGGGGAATGTATGTTACTCCCACTTTTTCTATAAGGAAATACCATTGTGTAAATTTTTATAGCTACTTAAATAATTATACGAATCTTATTATACCGATCAATTTAAAAGCATTGAGACAAATTTAAAAACACTAGCTTTTCACTACGCGCTCATTTAAAATTTAAACATTGTTGATCATATGCACGAACATTACTCTATCTATCTTTAGTAGTTTAATTTTCTGTTACAAGTTAGCATATCGAAATTCTCTGTTTCCCAAAATGAAAACTAAAGTATGGCAAAAACTCAAAGAGACAAGGAGAGTAAAAAAGAGTGCGAGTAAATCGTCTCTTTAGAGTTGTGAATCGAGTTGTTATTAGAGTCGCTAAGAAGTAAAGTAGAGCTAAGGGTGTGCGAATACCCTATAATAATTGTTGCCAATTACGTTCTTACTTTATCGTTAAATAATATCGAAATTTCTTTCCAGACGTACAAAGAGAATCTTCAGAGATTACGTACCATGGTACTAGTTAAATTTACTAATGATACCATTGTCAAGCCTATAGAAACGGAAATGTTTGGATTTTACAAACCAGGACAGGGATCGTTAATTCAAACATTGGAACAATCTGATTTATATCGTGAGGTATAGAATTTCATATAGGTATTATTACAGGATTATGATGTAATAATGTTTGAAAACGCAAACGTCGTTTTTTAGTTTTTGTCTGGTTACAAGCATCTTTGTTTAGTTATAATAATTAAAAATAAACGTTATAATAGGTTCAGTTATAACAAATACTTGGCAAAATTAATTGAAATTACAATTGCATTTCAAAAAGTACAACTGCAACGAATAATTTCAATCAGAAAATAAATTTGTACATTTCAGGATCGTTTAGGTTTGAAAATGTTACACGATTCTGGGAGAATTCATTTTCTTAATGTACATGGGAACCATTTGCAATTTACGGAAGACTGGTTTGTAGATAATATAATAAAAAAATATTTGTTATAAGGATTAATAACATTAAATAATGTATAAAGAATTAACCTTTTTAAAACAAATGTTATGTATGTGTATACGTATGTACATTTCACTATCTTTGCTTAATACATATATCATTATTGTATCTACGTATTCCCTTCACTAATGCACATTCTTCTCCTCTAATTGGATGCTATTGCAATAATTTAAATATGTATACTTTTTGTAAAAACTACACCTATTCATCAATAAATTTTTGTATCTATTATATTTCTGAAATATGGAATTATCTTAATTGAGTGTCACATCTTTAAATTGAAATGAAATACAAATTATTTGAGGTTTGTCTGGTTTCTTCATTTCAACATCATATTCATAGATAGATACTTCGTTAAAATAATATGGAACACAATATCTATCATTTAAGATAGTTTTTTTCACAAGCTCGACGCGTTTGACTCAATCTTCCACTAAATTCTCATATAACTGAGATTGTATTTCATCAATGGCGACTATAACATTGCTTTTCAGCTCGTCAATCGTGTATGGACTATCGACGTAGACTCTATTTTGGAAAAGTTCCTATGAAAAAGGTCTAACGGTGTCATATCATATAACGTTGGTTCGTTAATAGGAACTTTACGATACGTTAATAGAACTTTTATACTAAATTTTAGCAATTTGCACACGTTGTCGCACTGTATAGTGTTCCATGTTCCATGATGATTTGTTTGAATATAGGCTTCTGATAGTTTATAAAAAACAAATGAAGGTATGTCAAACCGTTTTGCAGTAATTTCGGTGTTGACTGTTGAAAGCTGTGACACTCAATTTAAATAGTCGTTATCCAATGAATTTTCAATATTATGTTGGATGATCAACATAATGACTTTGCTCTCTGATAAGTAGAGACGAACCACCGTGCCATCTTCAATGACTACAAATCCGAAATCCAAAGCGTCTCTCCTTTGGCCCTTCCGATTCAAGGATCACAGTTATCCCCTTGCTGTCTAAAGCCGAACATACTATAAATATAAGTTTATACCGACGATCGCACTAAGTAAACACATTCTTGTAATTTCTACGTTCCTTACGCTAGCGGTCAATTTAAAGTTTAACCCCTTCTCGTGCCATTTAGCACGACGAAACTCGGGCCCGAGCGATAGGCGTCAAAGAAAGCGTGGTAAACAAACCAGATTAATGCTCGAGAACAGTCACAATACGAGCCGAAATGTGAATACCTATGATATAGTCAGTCTTACGCGATACTACTGTTGCGGAAGTGAGGTGTACCGAGTGTCCGTGATAATAGTAGTTGCTGGCTGTAGATGTCGCTGCTGGGGTACTGCTGTATTTGCTTCCTATTTAAGAATCGCGGAAGAAAAATCGGACTTCGGTCACCGGGATTCGAACCCGGGTTCCAAACGTTCGTAACTTAAGGTGCTAACCACTGCGCAGTTGTCGTCCGTTGTTAGTTAGTGTCGAGTGCCGCCACAAAAGTAAACTCTAATCCTTCTTCGTTTTATAGGTATTATAAATATATTATATTTTGTAATAGATGACAGTTTCAAAATTATATTTCATGAATAAACAATACTTCAATAGAAATTCAAGCGCCTTCAAATGTGATTTTGTCCTAAGGAATGTAATAATACTATGCCTAAAAATAAATAGCATACTATAAACAAAAAACTTAATTATAAGAAATGTTCACCTTGAATCAATATCTAATAAGAAAATACTTATAACTCTAAAAAACCTCCATGGTATGATACTTCCTAAAACACTTTGGCAGATGTAAAGCTATTTTACATTTCGCGTATTCCCACTTCGTTTCGCTTCGTATTTTATGTTTATAACAAACTTTACACATCCTTGTCCGATGCTTCTTTCGAGGCGTCAGATAGATATTTTTTTGGGAAATGTTCCCAATATTGTGCTTAGAGTCGAAGAGGTTCAATTGATGTATACTTAATTCGACATTTTGCAAAATTGCCTCTGCTATATTTATTCGGTAATCAACATAAGTCTCCCTTTTTCGACTGTGCATTGTTTTATGCATAATATAGGTATTAAACAGAGCCATATCTGACGTGTAAAAGAAAAGTTTTCAGTATCCTTTGATAACTTTTCTCATGATTGGGAAACAGGATAACATCTGATCTTGATGATCAACTGCACCCATACCCTTGTTATATTCCAGGATACATTTAGGCTTCATTACTTTTTATAATTCTTTGTCTGATTGCTCAACCATCTCTACACTTTCGTATTTCGTTGATATCATATACACGTCGCGTTTGTCCTTTCATCTCAGAGCTATCAAATTATTGTAACACTTCCATACACATTCTCCTTTCTTCAAAATACGCTTTTGAATGTCTTTTGGCATATTTTTCCTATTCTCACGTACTATCCCGATAACGTTTGTCTTTTTCTGGTGTGAATTGTTTGTATGCTAAACGCCCTTTATATTTCATCAAGGATCTGTACTGACATATTCATTGGATGTGTAAATTTCTTTAAATTTTTCATTCCAGAGGTTGATAATAGGTCTTACCTTTCGAAATCGGTCATTACTATCAGCATTATCAGAATTCATTATCAGAAAAATGTAAAAATCTCGAAATTTGCCGAAATCTCTTAAAAGGCATTGTTTTTCTAAATATTTTCTAAATATTTTCTAAATTTTCTACTACTGCTCTTATAGTCCAATACAGTTGGCTATTTGATTTTTTTACTTGACTCATCAAAATACACAGTGCATACTTTATTTCGTCTAACGTAACAGGATACCAAACATCGTTCACTTTCCGTCTTTTACGTTCGTCGTGCATTGTCTGATCTGCGAAGCGATTTGTTTCCGTAACAAGTATTTCCCAAAGTTTATTGTCAAATATAATAGAAAATAGGTCTAATATTTTTGGATCATCGCTTAAATTATTTAAAACAGACGCGTTTATGCCATGAGTTTCAGAATACTTCCAAACTATTGGTGTGTTTTTTTACTTTATGCCAAATCCATGATTGACGCGTCGTACCTTCCTCTTCACTACTCTCATCTAATCATACGCCTTGTACGCTTTCTGATTGGCACAAACACGTCACTATCACTGGATTCGTTGTCATTGCTTTCATTTAAAACTGTCGTATTTAGCATTTTGTAGGGGTTTATTAAATTTCAATAACTGAACTGCTTTGTAACAGCAATTATAAGAATCGCGACTAACTTTCGTGGCGTACTGGTAGGAATTAACATTCAATTACGATCGTTATATTACGATGTTTATCTTTGGCCACCGACTTTCTATTCGCGAGCCTGGCTCGTGATAATTATGTTTGGCCCGACTATCTGTTCACGAGCCTTTTTCTTTTTTTTTTTTCTCGAGGAGGGGAAAATGCTATTACGCATACCCAGTGACTGAGTATCTGGGACTCGGCGGAAGTCGCCATACCCACTAAAAACCCTCCTCTATCCGCTCCTCTTATGGTATAGGATCCAACCCCGGAATCGCCTGTAGCGGCACTCGACAGCAAACTTTCCAACGGGTTCTGTCCCGTGGCTTGCTACACAAAGACTCTACTCTAGACCGGACGACGGTAGAGCTGTGGTTAGCGCCGTTGGTTACGAACGTTCAAGATCAGGTTCAAATCCCGGCACTTTTAGTCCGGTTTTTTCCTCGAGCAGCAGTAGCATTATCACCGACCTATCCACCTCACGCCTTTCGACATTACTTCAGGGTTGGCCTTAGTGCGTATCCCTCACTAGTTCGGTCTTCTTAGTTCAGTCTACTGGCTTGTCTTTTCTTCCTTTCCACAATCTTCTCTTGCACTCGTCTTTCTCTTGCATGATCTTCCTGGAAAACGCTTGGAACCTAGTCCAATTGTCTTCTTTTTTGGTTACTGCCCCTATCAAATTTTCCACCGTAAGTGGCATGCCAACGTAGCTTTCAAATTCAGTCCCCTCGTAAATCCACCTAAGGTAGTGGAACAACGGATGCTCCGCATCGTCACCGTCGATGTCACAATCCCAACATCTCGAGTGATCCTCTTTGTTAATCGTCTTTCGATAAACATTAAAAATCCCGTGTCCGGCCAAAATTTGCATGGTCCAATGATTGATGTATCTTTTGCACTTTCTAAAAGTACAAGCGTCAGAAATTAATTTTCTCGTCTAATTGTCACTTCTGTAAAAACTGTATTCCTCTCTCCACTTGTCATCAATGGATTCTTCCACCGCCCTCATTCTCTCCACAAAATTTGAGGTATCTCCTGCCCTGGAACGGGTCTCATACTATTCTTGTTGATAACTCCTTTTAAGTTCATACTTCTCGGCTCGGAGCTCCGCTTTATAGTAGATCGACATAGTGTCCGTCAACACACACAGCGCTGCATGGGACACAGTTTTATACGCCATCGACGATCTAACCAGTGCGGCTCTTTGTGCCCTCTTCAAAATGTTCTTATTCTTCTTCCGCAATAGCGCTTTAACCCATACCGGGGATGCATAAAGCACCACCGACTCCCATACCCCGTAGTATAATCTTCTGACTGAGCCAGTGGGCCCCTCGACATTAAGTAACAACGACCTAAGCGCTCCCATTAGGGCATCAGCCTTTCCACAGACTTTCTCAAAGTGAGCCCCGAACTTTTTACAGTCATCTAACTGCATCCCAAGGTATCTTATTTCCTGCTTCGTCCTCAATAGGAATCCTCCAATGTCAATTTCCATAACCCTGAGCGTTTCCCAGTGAGCAGAATCATCTCCGTCTTGCCGTGCTCGATTGTCAGCCCATTGTCAGCACACCATTGCGTAACCATACTCATTGCTCTGCCTAACCTATCCCCAATCTCCTCCTGACTGGTTACATCAAATATCAACGCCAAGTCGTCGGCAAAGGCGACCGCACTCATACGTGGGATATCCTGGAGCTCCTTCAGAAGTCCGTCGTAGGCCAGATTCCACAACAACGCTCCCAAAATGGATCCCTATGGGACACCCGCAAAAACATTCCTCTTTACCGTTCCACCAATGTTCCGGACTACTATTTTCCTGTCTTCAAGGTAGTTGTCAAGAAGAGTTAATAGTTTCCGGGTCATTCCTCTCGCTTCAGCCTCCATCAGGATCTTATCCCAACTGAGAGTGTTGAACGCGTTCTTGATGTCCACCGCTGTCAGTATACATATCCGGTTTCTTCTTTTACAATTCTCCGCTAATTGCACAACCCGGCACAGGGCGTCCACCGTACTCTTCTTCCTGCGAAACCCGTATTGGTCCTTGTGGAAGGGGTCTAATCCCAACTTTTCCTCAATCAGGTTCTTAGACGTGTGCTCCCAGACTTTATTAAGTGCTGGAAGCACGCTGATCTGTCGGAAAGATGATGTAAGTGCAGGGTCTTTACCCGGCTTCGGGATGAGAACTACTTTCGGCATCTTCCATAACGCAGGTATCCTACCGCTGTTGTTTACATCGTTCAACACTCTCAACATCTTATCTGTCCTTTTTTCAAGTAACTCCTTGACCACCGCTTCTGGTATGCCATTTACGCCCACCGCTTTGTTAGGGTTTATCCTAGTTCCGGCATCCAGTAAAGCTTCCTCTGTGATCTCGCAGTCCCCTTCGCCATCTCTGCTGTTGATACTCCCGTCAATTCTCATGAAATTCTCCGTCGGTCTCGTTAGGAAAAGCTCATCGACAATGGCTCGTATCTTATCCACGCGTAGGCCGTCTGTTCGGATTCTCCTGGCTATCTACCTGTTCACGAGCCTGGCTCGTGATATTCATGTTTGGGCCAAAATCTTCATCACGAGTCAGACTCGTTAAAGCACGGGAAGGGGTTAAGTTGAAGCTATAGTTGCATTCTGCGTTATATTAAAGTTTCATTGAATTAAGTGTACTTATCGGTCTCATCGTTTCTCTCCCAGTTCCACAACGATTAATTTATTTAATGAAATTTTGGGTGAAATTCTATGATCTTAAATGTCCTTCCATTTTAATCAGAAAAATCTCATCAATGTGTTAATAAAAAAATAATTTATCTTTCTTAACAAAAAATTTCAAATAAAAAGGATTCGTCGTTGCATTAGCGTCGTTTCACTGATACGAAGACGAAAGGGAACCCTATTGTGCGGTCATGCTGTGCGACCCTCTCAACTACCCACTGCCCAGTGTCCAATGCCCGGCTCAGGTCAATGTTTATTTTCACATAATGCGATCACTGGTGACTTATGAATCTTTCTTTTTCTACGTTGCTCTTTTTACGTCACATTGGATCGTCGTACGGTCAACTTGCTATCCTTTTCTCCGTCACCATGCGGCGTGCGACTAACGTATCTATGAACACTACTTTCGTATCCATATCGTTGTACGATCAATTGTTTTTCGATTGGTTGTCTTGTCGTTGTGAAAGTCTCAGCTAGGACATAGGGTAAGACATTGTGGAGAATCGAAATGATTCTTTCGAATATTTGAATGGGTCTTACAACGATTCTGTATCGAAAGATGAAATGTCTCTTTTAAGCGTTCAACTAATTCTGTATTACGACTTGCCATGGTATTGTAGATAAGTATCTACTTCTCTTAAGGTCCTTTAGACAATGCATGCCGATTGATTTTCATTGAACGCCTCGTAAGGCGTCGTACATATCTTTCCATGCGTCTGTTGAATTTTTAAATGTTCCGTACTCAAGGTCACGTGATAGTTATAGTATTATAGCTAATTTTTATTAATTAATGCTA
This sequence comes from Bombus pyrosoma, assembly GCF_014825855.1. Taxonomy (NCBI): domain Eukaryota; kingdom Metazoa; phylum Arthropoda; class Insecta; order Hymenoptera; family Apidae; genus Bombus; species Bombus pyrosoma. Next base: position 14,192,230 of record NC_057780.1, read on the forward strand.
TGATGATAAAAATATGTACTTCCCTTTAGAAAAACATGGGTCACATTGAAATCTTGGGAAATATGACCTTGAGAAAAGTTTTTTTGTTGTTCATAATATTTATCCTTCCGAAAGAAACATTTTTTCCCTGCGATATTTTTTCCTATCGTTAAAAACAACTCCAGATATTCAAGGTGACTGAGTTACGTTATTCATCCTGTATATTAAATACACAATGTAAACTTGTAAAGATTATCCTGGGGATTACAAATTTTAATTACGAGTTTAAGTACACTTGAGTAGTTGCTCATTTCACCTATATCTTTTGCTTAGAATTCCGCAAGGTTTGGATTAAGTTTGATGCTAGCTGTATAAATTCCAGCTATCATACCTACATATTACTGAGTTTGTAACTATGAAGATTCACGATCATATTATATAAAGTAGATACGTTCTTCCGAGTATTCATAACATATTACAACTATATATAGAATACGTCGATTTATAACTACTCTCGAATACGAATAATACGCCACTAGTAATAAGTAAGTGATTATTAATATTTCGCATCATCAGACTTTAGAATACATAACTTCGTTGATTGTGTGAGCTAGTAGTGGTCCATGGAAACTAAATTAATTAATTTGAATAAAACTCCGTGCCTATAACGGGAATTGTTCATGAAACGGGTAACTGGTAACTGGTCAATTATTGAAAGATTGGAAGTACATCTTACATATCATTTGACTGGTATAAATGTTTAAAGCCAATAGCGAAATTAAGACAATAGAACGTGCAAAAAGTGATTTCTCGCACACACACTGTTAACAAAAGTATTAAAAAAATGCATTATTACGAAAGCCATAGTGGCTGAAGACGAGAGAATTTGGGATACTCAAATGTTTGAAAAATTAATAGGGATTAATAGAAAACAAGAAAACTAATTGTGATTCAAAGTGTATGCGAATGAAAAATGTGTAATGTTTGCTATACATATGTATATACTTTACACTATATATCTACTTAAAAATTGTTAAGGAGTGTTTAGACGATCAATACTGTTGTTAATATCATTCTTAATATTTAAGGCCATTGACATTGTATTGACAATATACGTATGTTGGTCGTCTAGAGTGTGGAGGGTCTCTTACTTATGATAACGTTGGGAACCTTAAATATTGACAATAATATTTTAGGAGCGAATTGAACATCACCTCAGAGAAAGCCTTATTAAACAATTTTTAATTATAATGTACTGATCGTAAATTTTGTTAAAACCGCATAACAAACATTTTAACGAGTTTATATCTTTATTGCGTTTCTGTAATAATATCATAATGTGTGATACAATTGTTTTCATATAAAGAAATATTAATAATTATATAATATAAATATTATATAATATATTATACATTATTGTAGGTACAATGTCGTGGTTGTAATTGCAATTTCAACTCGAACGTAATGCTCAGTATCGATGACGATAAGAACCGGAAATTAAAAATGAGAGTGTAAGGAAAATTTGCGAAGAAATAACAAGCGTAGATAGTGTCAGTTTAGACCTTGGAAAGAGGGCCATATATTTTCATCGAGCACACTGGTAGCTCTATCCGAGGGAGCGGAAACAACAGGGTATATTATGGAATACTATCCGCAATAGGTTCCACAATCTCGGTAGCCATTGTTTCGTGGTACCTACAGATGTGCTCCATTGTCGGTCTATCGGTACTCTTGCTCGAAAAGGAGAAAGAGAAAGAAAAAAAGAGAGACGTTTACGAAAGGAACGTATCAATTCTTTGTCGTATCAGTATATCTGTAGGCATATCTAACGGGTGACATGTCTTGAAATTACCTTCTTTATTTTCGATAATAATGACGTATAGTGCTGAAATGACACCTTTTCACACTCGATTATGCATATTTTAAAGAATAAGTAGCATTGGGAAAATTCAACGCTCCATTATACGATATTATAGATTATAGAACGATGTATTACAGATATAGATACAAGTTTTTAAGATTTGTTTTATATAGTTTTTGGAGTTTCAAATTATACAAATTATAAAGTTGGTTTGCCATTAGTGATGTCACATACCTACGTACGACGTCGATACGCAATATAATGTAAATAAATTCTGTAGTTGACTTTTAGGTATTTTGTAATTTTTTCTTTATCGTACGGTAATTATATTAAGTCGTGAAAATTAAGCGGAACACTTTCCAATATCGTGCAATTTTTGGCGATGATGTAAATGCGTTACAACATGTATTACAAAATTCTAGTTTGCCTATCGCTTGAGTATTAATTTTATATTAAAAATTATGATTCATAAAATAGAAATATTAAAAGTAACTATAGGAAATATCAGTTTTTAATTAAAAAAAAAAATTATGATTAGACTGTGAATTTTTATACATTTATGAGAAATTTGAAGATGTAAAAATGCGTGCAATACATACAAAAATATATGAAATATTTAAAATGGAGTACTTATTACGTGTAACGTTTGGCAGGTTCTATTTTCTAAAGTATATTCACAAAAGTCTAAATGCACATAAATATTCGCAGTCTAATTATGACATTTGAAACAGATTTGAAATTAAGAAAGAGAAAAAATCGGCCTAATGTACAAGGTAACATTAATAGTAATCATTATATTGGGTCACCCGGGAAGTTCGTTCCGATTTACACTTTGATTCGATACACATTTATTGAATTATATGGTTGCCATTTTATTCCACGACCTTTCTCCATCTTCCACACAATTTGAATATTCCATCCTTCCAAAACCTTTCAGGTTTCTCGGCGGCAAACTTTTTAATATGGTCTTTCATGTTGACGAAATTTCTTAAAAATCAGAACGAAGTTTTCAAGTAACCCGATACATATATGTAGATATTTAGTCATACTACTTCTTATCATCTAGTAAGTATCGAAGCAAAGAACTATCAACAAATGAACTTATTTTAAAATATTAATTTTTTTTCCATTCACTTGTTGATAGCAAAAATTATTAGTAGATACCTTTATATTTTTATACTTTTCAAAATTGGATTCATACAGTAAGGATAAAGTATAAAGAATGAAAGTTTGTTATTGGTTAGTAGGTAGGTTATTGGTAGTTTGTTTGGTTAGTTTTCCTTTCCAATAAGACAATTGACAATTCGATTTGATTTGTGCGCATTTTGCAAGATTGTAGATATGCGTTTAAAAATACTTTCAAATTTTAAATTTATATTATCAATCTTTTATGGACATGGATATTTGTACATACACGTATGTATATGTTTTTAATCAACAGTATCTCTATACCGCTGATTACGATAGGTAACGAATATTTAAAAAGTTCCTAATTTCATTACAGTATGCGAAATTCAAATACAACAGTGTGAAGATATTAGCAATATTATGAATTAATTCTCTACATATTTTTATTTTGTCTTATCATAAGTATTGATTTTAATAATAACATAGTTTTGGTATTAATATGTACATTATGCATGAATTCATTTCTTATTCGTTGTTTATTTAATTCTTATTTATATTTAGTAAAAACAGAAACACGACTTTTAAAATACGCCAATGAAATTAAGATTTTGTGAAAATAAATCAGATTCAATTGCTCCATCTTTATATCGATAAGAAATATTGTTTTTGTTTCTGTGTCGAATTTACGAATTTCAATTAGGATGTAAATATATTAGGTTGTTCAAAAAGTGTCTTTCTTTTACAGACACGTCTTTTATAACGGTGAATCTTTATACAAACATCAAACCTAATCTGTCAAACGTTGCGATGTTTATTTTGATAGAACAAAATGGATAATACGTAATTCGATAAAATAATATAAAACGGAAAATACTGTGCGTCCATTATTTCCTTGTAAAACGAAAGAAACTTTTCGAACGACCTAATATAAAACGTTCACCATCGATGTTTGTATATTTTGAAATTCAATTTCACTGGTAGTCAGGATTTTGTAGTACTCTAATAAATATACAATATAGGTACATACAGTACACCGTAATATGCGTACATGAAAAATTTATTGGACTTGTACTTATTAAATCACATAAATTCAATTAGGTATTTGGAAGTAGCACCATTGGGATCAACGCTATTTATTAGGAGAGCAAGTTAGCGAATTAATTGTAAATCTAACATTGATATACGTACGTGTATGTACGTGAACTTTTTTCCGTTTAATATCTATATCCTTTTTCAACTGGCTCTGTTGAATCAATCGATAAATATCCCATCAGGAAATGTATGTGAAGCGATCTAAATAAAATGTCATTATGAGCGAATAGGTACTTCAAGAAAATCACCCTGTAGATTGTAGATAGTGGGAGTACCTCTCAAGGATACAGTCACGCAATAAGAGGGTGAGTAGTAGCGGTAGCGATGATAGTAGTGGTAGTTGGTTTGATGCCAATGGGCGGGTAGGTTGGCATAGGTTGGGGTAGGTATTCCGTTTGTATAATGTACCTACTCACTCGTATCGGACTGTCTCCCTGTGATGTGAACGCAGCCTCAGGCTTATTATATATCTCAATCTCAGAATACTACTGACTCTGTCGAAATTATGATTACTCGTCATTCCAGCATTTCGCAGCAAGACGAACTCTTCTCTCTGTCTCTCCAACCCCCCCTCCCCTCCCCCGAATCTTTTTCTCATTTTATAGGTATTCATCTGCTTATGATATAACTTAGTACGCTCAACTTTCACAACGGTCCTCTAGCTACTTAATTTATAAATTTCCAAAAAACATATGTTCTTCTCCACTTCAGTGCAAACCTTTGATACAAGCTTGATACAAAATCAGAATCTTTTTTCACAAATATCAAAAGTTTCGTAAAGCATCGTTCGTGATACAAGTTGGCGACAATGACGTTCAAAATAATTTTACCTCAGCAATAAGTATATCTGATATTTTATAAGTTGTCAAGTAAATGAGTGAAGTAATAAATCAAAATAATTCATACTTTCATTCATTGTAACTATTCATATAATTCATACTTACATATAATTAAACGTATTGTACACTTTCAAAGTCATTATATTATTATGATATAGTAGTATTAACCGAAAACTATAATCATTTTGTTTCTTTATCTTTTTACATGAATAACAAAGTATATAATGAGGTACCTATGTTTAGAATTGGGAAATTGAAACGATCTTCTTACGACTAAAATAATATTTTGTGAACTTTTATAATCGTTTTAATGTATGTTTAATGCTTCATTGGTAAAGTAATAATAAATAAACTTTGATCTTTAAAGATTAAGAATGGTATCTATCCAATGGTAGATAATGGAATTATTTCAGATGAAAATGGTATATTCATAACTATATATATATATATATATATATATATATATATATATATATATATATATATATATATATATATATATATATATATATATATATATTGTTATTCATGTAAAAAGATAAAGAAACAAAATGATTATAGTTTTCGGTTAATACTACTATATCATAATAATATAATGACTTTGAAAGTGTACAATACGTTTAATTATATGTAAGTATGAATTATATGAATTATATATATATATATATATATATATATATAAGGTATAAAAAGGATAAAGAATAATACAAATATATTACAATACAAAATTGTGAAATACCTTCGCTTAATTTTATGGGGTATTTCACGTGATACGTAAGTAAACGGTAGTGCTGTAAAGAAAAGGAAAGTATAAGATATAGGTACTTGTTGAGAAATTGATTATTATGAATGGAAGGAGGGTTCGAAAAGCTGATCAAAAAATCAATTCTTCGAGGATGACGAATCTCCGCATCGATAGGCGTTGAAGATGAGAAACAAAAGGCATTGTGTTCGTTTTATCCGCTCGAGCGGTTTACCAAAGAGAAACGAGAAGGTGCTGGTACTGTAGCGGTAGTGAAAATCGAGGAACGATATTCATCGGTGGCTCCGAACGAAGTCTTCCTCGGTTGAAAGTCGACCGATGGAAAATCGTGAAAATGATATGCTGGACAATGGGTATTGTTCGAACCGATCGCCGTGTCTGGCCTCCTACCATAGTTGCTTTTCGTCCCTGGATGCTTAGAATCGGTAGCTTCGCTGGGAAACTCAGATTCGCGAATCGTTCTTCCAGAAAACGAGAGTCCAATAGGAATTTTCCTTATTCTCCTTACCCCTTTTCTACTTGCTTCTGCTTCTTCACTATTCATATACCTCAGTTAATTGCCTGTTCTAACAACTCGCTTCAAACGTTATCGATTTACATAATTAACGATATCTGAGCTTGAAAATTAGACGCTAATTAGTTAATTAGTAAATTGATATGTATGTATAAAACATGAACGTTTTATTTTAATACTATTATAATATTGCTAAAAGTAGTTAATCGGAGCTTTTTTCGTGATATTGCTAACATTCGTATTTAGTATCTAATTTAAAGCGAAAAATTCATTTTGTTAATGAACTTAATTTCTTCAAATACTTTGCTTATCGATCAATGATACGAACGCTATAAGATATAAGTAGATGATCTTCTGTTTCGCGCGATGATGATTTCAGGGCCTTTAATTGCAAGTAAGACAAGTAAACGATTTACTACTAAAGATTTAACGCTCCTTCAGACTATTCTGGTCAAGTAAGAGAATAGATGCGCTTCCCTCACCAGTCACTATTATCAAACGGAACGAAACATATTCGGACGCGTTCCTTTATGTACTTGACTTTATTAGTATCTAGTTTGTCTTATTGGCGTTAGAATTGGAGCGCTTCCCAAGTTTATTATCTGCTACGATTAGATTTGAGGACAAGCGGAGTTTTCCGCGCATTTTTCGATGCACAGTGGCATGAATGGACGAATCGTGTAATAAGTATCTATATATTTACGGGCATGGACGAAAATATAAATTACACTTTTTTATCGATATCTATAATTGTTATAAGCATCGTCCTTGACCCACTAATAAATGTGAAATCACAAGAAACAAATACTTTAAACTTCTTAGATCCCGACAGGTACAATAAATACACGATTAATATCAAAGAATTAATATTATAACGACGAAACAATTTTCCTCAAAATAAAGTTCAATTTGCCATGATCGTGTCGTCCACTACTTCAAGAAAGGGGCAGGACGTATTGTTACGATTATTTGACGGCACGTGCACCCTGTGCAGAAAATGAAGAAGCTTGGTCCTTTGCGATATCCGGGATATCGACCAAACACAAGAGAATCGTCAGACGTAACCGGATCCTTGTATCGAAAACACGTATCCAGAGTTGTTCCCTATTACGATATATTGTAAAATATACACACGTATATATATATATAGAATTGCAAATAGATAGCTATGCAAGAAAATCATCAGTGCCAGCGCGACAATATTAATTGTCATGAAGTTATAATAAGTCGCGTTTCGTCTCTGATGGATGCACAATTTTATTAATTCTTTTCAAAATCACAGCTGGTTGCAGTTGAAATTTACATACATATATTAGAGTTAGGATGATTGGTGATTATTTGGGTATCAATAATTCCTCGGACAATTTCGAACATTTTTGAAAATGAAGTTTTCATTTTTGAAAAATAAAAATTTGTCGGAACCATTGAGAAACATACATGTACAATATCATTCCGGTTTCCCCCACATTAATAAGTTCTTAATAATTAGACGAATGTGTCGCACTATAATATTAACTATTTATATTGAAATACGATAGCCGACTTAAGAAGTGAAAGTGTTTATCGTTTAAAAGTCAAGAATTAAAAAGTTTAAAACATTTGTTTTTCTGTGATTTCGCAGCCATTACTACTATAGGATAATGTTCATAACCTCAAATTACTTAATATTTTCATCATTCTCCGTAGATATAGATACATATGTACATATACGATTCGTCCCACTGCATTGCACAAAGTGTGACACGGGTGCAGGACTTTCGTTACTTTATTTGCTGTAAGTATTTTAATCCCTATATTTTTTGGCTAACTTATTTATTGGCAAATACCTGAGGGATGTCATGGTTATGACATTACTAATGGACTCGGTTAGGTTAGTTCGTTAGTAGCGAGTGAGGTGAGGAACCCTACTCGACCACAAAATTAATAAAGTTGAGTTCATTCGACTAGCGTTGTTTATTCTTTGAGAATATGAACCGTTTATCGTAGCTCGAAAGTACGTAAACAACTTCTTTCTAACGTTAACTTTTAATTGTTTAACAAAGAGAGTTTTTGTTTCTTAAATTCGACCCGGTTTTCTTTATATCTTCTAATACCTGCTGTTCAATTTCACGATAGTTTAACTCCGTTCTCTATGATAAATTACAAGTTGTCTTTTATCAAAGGACTTTTGGTGATATCATAAATTTCTTGGCGTATGGACTTATTATAGAAGTATTGGTGTTAATTTTTTTTCTGGCATTAATCACAGACAACGATTACACAAAATAAATCCATTTTGAACTGCGAGTCGAACTGTTTCTAAGAATTGGTAAATCGCACAACGTGAACAAGCGTTAGTATATTAATGCGACGTGAAAATAAGGCAATTTTTTGTTAAAATATTGCACATACAGTAAATGTTTTCTTACAGTTATCCTTAGAACAAAATTGTTTATGTATTTTCAAGCTACATACATACGTAGCAATGATTCGTAATTTCGTAGAACAAGCGATACTTAAATACAATATTTAAAATATGTTTTCTTGTAAGTACAAAGCAACAAATACACAGATAGTGCTGCGTCCAAATATGTATTAATGTGAGTAACCGTATACTGGATTATAAGACGAACGCATTTAGCAAATTAACTGTTTTGTTCTGAGGACTACTAAATGCCGAATAATAAAATATAGTGGTTTAACGTAGGTATTGAGACGCACCCTAAAGTCAGTTGAGCATGTGCGGCCTATGTGATTAGTTTTCATAAAAGATGATTTTAATGGAAGCCCAACTGTTCCCTTATGTTTTCAACGGCTCCCAGACAATGACTCTCTTTTGAATTGTTTGCCCTATACCATCGCCCTTTCTAACGTCTTTCACAATAGTCATAGATTACATGAAGAGATTACCATTCAAATTCTGTTTCCGTTCATCCTTTTATGTTTTGCTTATGAATGGGACGTTACCATTAATTGTTTGGCGATCCAATTGGAAATGAATATCGATTAATACGCCGTATTAAGGTGTCATCAATTTTCGAATTGAAGAGGTTCAAGCCAATTAATTCGCCAAGTGTAGAGAAAATTCGAAAGTTTAATAATTAAATGATCTAAATCTTTTGATAAGACGATAAATAATGTACTTTATTAACTTGTGTAATTGACTAGTATTCTATCTTTAATTCTACTTTGCATCAGTTACGCTGTGTAAACAAAAATGAAATTATAATTGTTACGCTCCGGAAGAGACAGATTGGAATCGCAGATACTAGAATACAAACCGTGAAATTTAATCGAATGACTCTCGAAATGTGTACAACGTATGAAATATTGCGAATGTTGAAGAGTTCGAGATAGCTCCATCTTGGTAGCAAAGTGAACGATGTACCTGAAATAGGAAATCATGAATAAACCAAGTGTACAGAGAAACGGAAAGATGCGATAAATTTGAGTTCTTGAAACAGTCTCTGATATACAATCCTAAAACTAATGACTGTCCTACCAACTAACTAATGTCCTCGAGCCAAAAAGAAGGTGAAAGGTGTTTAAGCAATAGAACTTCTCCGGATTATGTATATTATTTACCTATTTATTTGTTCATTCGTACGGTTAGTGATCTTCGATTCAGATATAATTATCATAAACGAACGTATATCAACGTATAATAAAAATATGACATCAATCATACATGATGCGGAAGTGAAGACGAATGTAAATCGTTTTTCATATCTTTTTTAAACATGGACGACGATTTACAAATAAGATGTAGCTGATGTGCGAGTAAGATGATCTACTTACATATATGCGATTAATAGATGCATAGATGAGAGGAATAAGGGAAATCTGAGCATCCCTGAAGCAGCATCGAGCTTTAATAGTTGGAGAATTTCCAAGTAGTCTGTATAGCCGTTTACAATAAAATGTATATGTATAACGCGATAATTACAGATTTCGAATATACTTACATACGTACATACAGTGCTGTGATAGACGTTAATTGTATACTGAAATACATTCTCTGCTTTATTTCTACAATATTTCCAACAAATCACTGATGACGCTTCGATATGTTAAGTGAAATTGCTTTTGTAAAGGATAAATTGAACGCTATAGAATATCCGAAGATGTTACACGGCTAATTTTTCAGTCTTTCACAGCTGAGATAGAAGTGAAAAAGACAATTTTTCAACAAGACATAACCGCCACTACAGAAAACTGGTTTCAGGATTTCGAAATAGAATTATTATCACGGCCAGCATCGAGTACTGATCTGAATCCGATCGAAAATCTATGGGGAATTCTAGCTAGAAAAGATTACAATCAGAAGAAGTCGCCTATAGAAAATATCGCTGAACTTAGAGAAAAGGATAAAATACGGGTGAGCGCATATTGAAAACGAAACTTTGAATAAGTTACTGGACAGTCTACTTGGCAGATTAATAGAAGTGATTAAAAATAAAGAAAAATCGATTAAATGTCGAACGATAATGTAACAAAATTAACACTGAGTGTATATTTTCTCACAGCCAAAAACACAAGGAAAATAGTTCTTTAAAAGGAAATTTAGCTTCTTCCAGGCTTGAAAAGGAGAAAATTTTTGTTATATCTTCAGTTTTGTTTTACATTATAATACGAAATTATATATGTCAATTCTCAATTGTCAATTTCTGTTTTAATATTTTGAAAAATCTAAAAACAGTTTTGTTTATAGTTATTCACGGCACTGTGTATGTACATACGTACCATGGTATAGTTACAATATCTAAAACAAATGAAACGTTGAATTGAAACTAACGCGGCGCGACAAAGATTTGAAGAATTTTGTTGATCATATTTCTGCGAACGACGTGATTGATAATGGGTGTATAATTAAGACTTAAAAGTTAATTACTTGAAAGTTTTCTGTCCTCCATCGTCTAGCGCGTACTTACAATCGAAGAAGCAGGTACGCAAAGAAGAATACATGCATGTAATACACAAATACAATTTTACATATCTCGTGATGTTGCAAGATTATGTACTATATTGTGATATTTTTATCGATAAAATCTGCTATAAATGAGCAAACAACGTTGCTTTCTAGCATCAGACGATTCGTTGGTTAGATTCATCAGGGTTGAGAATCTATTCAGTGGCATATATTAAAAAGTCAAAGATACGAAGTACAGTAGGGCGATGTAATCACCGAACCGCAACGAATCATTATTTCCATCTCAATTAATATTTTAATCAAGCCCCTGTACACTGCGTTGTTCCATTTACGGTCTCGTTAACATTCGTTTAACCACCCTCTTAGAATATAACGCCAGTTAGTATTCACACAATACTAACAATAAGAATGATACGGTTGTAGAAATCTGGTTGACCGTTTGATTGTTTTGTAGACAATGAGTATAATGAAGAGATTAAGTGAAAAACGACAATGATGACGAAAAATGATATACGACTTTCAACATACGACGAGTATGGTACTTCAATGATTTATTTATTCTTATTATTGGAATGCTGGTAAACGAAAGGAAATCTTTTGGTTTTTTTGTTTACTTTAAAATTTAAATACACATCGTTAATTAACTGTACGGTTTATATATATTCGTTATATGTCGTATGTAATTAACTTCCTTAATCAAGAAAATAAAATGCCAATAAAAAAAAAATCAACTCGTATAATCGAGAAAATAAAATACGCTTATTTGGTAATAATTTTCATTAATCTTAAAAGAAGAGAGGCTATGATTATACCATACTTGCTTTAAAAGCGGCACTTATTCCAATTTCAATATTCTACTACTATCTCTTTTTCCAACATACCTAGCATGCACGAGTATGTTTAGTACTCGTATCTGATAATTATATGTCCGTTTGCATATATGTACATGTAGTTGGAAATCTGTGTTACATCTTTTGTACAGATCTACTATACGTAAACTTTACGACGAGAAGCAGTCTAAATATGCAGACCTACACTCGAAAAGAAGCGTTCTTAAATATTTTAGAAAATGTGCCTTAACCTGTAATGGATCATTACTAATGATTAATGTCCGTTGATATTCTTCAATTTAAAAAAATTTAATTAATATTTAATAATTCTATCAATTATCAGTAATTAAAAATACGACGAAATATCACGAATAAAAATATAGGTCATCGTATCACAATATTTGAAAGTAACATTGAATGCTGCATTTAACTTATTTAATTCATAGGTAAGTACGTATAATGGCGTTGTAGGTTAACTGTATATGCATTCCTTCCTACATGTATGTATAAATGTCGTAGTGGCCATTTCAAAACTCTGAATCGTCATCGCCAGAAAATACAATTAAAATTAATTATGAACATGTGAGCTACCAATCCAGTAATATTATTGCCTTCACGACTTTTTATGAAAGAAATTTTTATATATATATTTATATATGTGCAATTTCTTATGACGTATGAGTACACATATAAACATTTTGTAGCAACATTATCTGGTCGTTTTAACATTGGTCATTTTCTATATAATAGTTCCATTAAACATATATGTACTTTCTTAATAAAAAAAAAACTTATTTCTCATACTTGTCAGTTATATTAATCTTTCTTAGTTATAAATTAAGTTGTGCGAGTAGTGAATATCCTAGACGCAATATACTTTAATGTGTCATACTGAAAAAAGTGACACGCTTCAAAGGAATCTATTGATTGAATGCGTGCATTTATTCGAGGTAGAGTATGGACATTGGCCAGTTGATTAATTAGAATCTCTCCGTGGCACAAACTGAAAGGGTTAGTCTCGTGGTAAAGAGGACATGTAACGAGCGAAGTTTCCGTATTTCAATCACACCAATTACTTGATGTTTTATACGTCGATTGTCGTTACAATATAATTACCTATTACTCGTTATAAGAATTTTTATTTCACTAGCATCATCAACGATGTAAGACTTAAAATAGTATTCATTAACTTACGCATTTAAAGCATCATAAATTCTTGAACGTCGTACAGTAATCCAGCTGAGCTCGTTTAGAAAATCCAAGTCTTTACTCTCATCTTTTGCTAAGTTCATTTCCTTTCAAGATGCTTTTGCGATAATAGAACCGGAAAGCGTAAACGGATGTTTTTCGAAAATTGTACATTGAATCAAACTCGGGTGATATCGCATGAAATGTTGATGTAATACACTCAAAACGTTGTTGATCGTTGGCAGCAGCCAATCAACGTACACCATGAGCATGCCAAGTGAAACTAGAACATTCGGAGAAAAACATTTTTCAGATGTTTTTCCATCTTTCCACGGACGTTATCCAATAGTAAAAGCACACAAATCAGACAAACAGTCTGTTACACGTTCGAACTTGAACAGTTCGAACACAAACATACTCATTCAGTCAGCTATTGAAATTCAAGATTTTATTGTTTATTAAGCAAACGGAAGATTAGCTTCGTTTCAACAAAATATCCCTATCCTTCTAGTAGAAGGAAAGTAGAAGATCTTAACGCGATACGCGGTGTCGATAGAAATCGAAATCGGAGATTTATGACTTTTGTTGGCTACGTCATAGTACGAACCTGTCACATCGCAATCGCGTTAAATAATAGGTAACTGTATGCCACAAGTTATTATTTTTATAGTTACAGACGGAGAACATTCTGTCTCCACCTGTACTCTTCAAATTCCTCGAAGAGCATGCATGAAACCGAAACGCTTTTATTCTACATACTTATCTAGGCAATGAGAAGATAGCAGCGGTAGTTGGTGATAAATATACAGAGGGTATCGTTCTCGTAAATCTTGAAACGTTAGTCTTCGCCTATGCACATAATAAGCTTTTGACTCCCCTCCATCGTGAGATTTTGGGATTTTCATAGTATATATATAAGAAGCCGAAAAATCACGCTCTTCGGATAAAACGATCAGAACGCCGAAAGTGCCGTTGTGTAACTTGGCGTCTTGTTCGTTAAGAATCGTAACAGCGAGACTGGACGACTAACGTTCGCTTTCTGTTCGGCGCTACTTCGAAGCTGCTCTCAATTCCCGCATTGTCAGTAAAATTGTATGGTAATACACATGTGCACAATCGCACTCACTTATCTGCGACATATACAACACACTTGTAACCCATATTATTCAATTCCATATTATTTTATTGCTCGATTCGTGTCGACTTTTGTTAATTAAAGTTACGAAGCCCAGACTAACATCGCAACTGTATTCCTTAAAATTTAAAATATTCTCAATATTATTAATATTCGCAATATTATTAATATTATTATCTGTATTCTTTTCCAAATCTTAATCTCTTTCGTTCATTTGTCTTATTAAAGGACGTTTTTTTCTCGCAATTCCAGCATGAAAATCATTTTGCGATAACAAGTTTCGACAGAATCTCGAGGAACTGTTCTAATTATAAATGTTTATCGACCATCTTTTTCTTTCGCGATTAATAGAACATATTCTTTAATGATTTTTACTTGTTTCGTTTGCCGGGATCGTTTGCGTTGCAAAGCTGTTCTAGCACTTGCAGATTTAATTAATATAATTAATAAATCACAATAGAAAATTATACACCCATAACAATCTAAGAATTATTTCATCGAATTATAAATTACTTCGCAATTGTATTTTTTCGCAGCAGTGTTGGTAGCTAGTTAGATATTTCTTTTAAGTGAAAGTAATGAAAATGCATTCGTTAATATACATAGTATAGTAGGTGATAGTGGTGTTTTTGCAGAAGTAGGTACCTATATATATATATAAATATATAAATATATATATATATAAAGTGGCTTACAGAAGATTAAAGTTAGAGGAAGAAGGACGGATAAAGGATGGATGCGGAGAAGCAGGAGAAGAGGAAGGTGGAAGGGAAGATGAAAAGCGCATCGGTCGAGATAATGAGGACAAAAGAGGTGGAATCCGGTAGATCGTTGGGTAGGTGGATCGGAGGATCAGCGAATCAACGGATCAGTAAATCGGGGAAACCAGGTTGGAAAAGGACGAGTTTGTACAAGGAACAACCAAATTCGTGTGTTTCGAACTTCCAACCGTGCTCAAACTTGCTCGGAGGCCGAGTAATTAACGATATTTCAGGGGTAATTAAACGCATCCAATCTAGCTGAAGGGTGGGCTGCTAAAGGCCTTCAGCTTCAGAAGTTCGAAGACGGTACTGCTCGAGGAAACCGCATTTTGTATGCACCCTCTACCCTCCAAGAAACCACTCTATTGCCAGCTTCTCTTCTATCATGTTCTCGTCATCTCTCTTCTTTTTCCTTTTTACTATTATTCCTCTCCTTCTCCGTCTCTTCTCTTCCTCCCTCTTTCACTCTTTCGCTTTCCCTCCCTCCCCCCCCCCGTCCGCCTTCTCCTTCCCATCGGTATATCTTATTATTTCTTATACGTGTATTTACGTATCTACTTAACGCGTATAATCGATTTATCTAACGTAATCTTCCGATCGATGGAAAGGGTTTCGTTTATTCTTTCAATTTAAACCATTCACTTTACCTGTAACACTTGTTTTCTTATCCTAACGCCTAACTGTAAGAAAATTGGAGACTGTATTTATATCATCGAAATTTGTATAGCAAATTTGCATGTTACTTCGTTGTGCAATTTTTTGTTAACACATGAATGTTACTACTAATATACTAATTAAGTTATGATAGACTTTCTCCTTCTCTTCCGTTTAACGATTTATTTAAATATAATATACGATGTTCAAATATAATGTTTAGAATAATAACAAGTTTAATATTTAATACTTTTGTAAATATATATTCTTATTGTTATTGATTCAATACTTTTCAAAGATTTATGATTTATTTTACATTAACGCCTTTTTATTGTCCCATTATTTTCATCATCTTGGTATATATATCTGAAAGGGGGACCTACCATACTATGAATTTATTCCTGAAGATCAGGATTATGCTTACTATATACATATAATAATATTTCTAGAGTACCTAATGTTAGACACCAATCGTCCACAACTAGTAAATAGTTCCGTACACAAAACCCTACCCTTCGTTGTTTTCACACTCGTTCAACATAGGTTTGTTAAAAATTTATTGTGATTAATTTTTGTATCTTTTAATCGATCGTACGCAGCGACCACTAATGTTAGGTAGATATGTATTAAAGATAGGATTGATATACACGTGTATAATAACGTAAACAAATATCTCAAACTAAGTAATCAAAGAAGGATAGATACAGATAAAATCTCTTTACGATATAAAGTACCTATAATTTATAACATTGTATTGAACGATTTGGAGTAGAATCGGATTCTGAGGAAAGATCTGAATAAAATTTACAAAGAAAAAATTAAGCAGTCATTGCGTACATGTAATACACACACAAGTAGATATCCAACGACCATCACAAGTGAAAATTTTATATTCCATCAGAATATACGCAAGTGTACATATAAAAGATTACTTTCTATGGTTAGAGAAAAGGAGATATTTTAAAATGATATGTAAAATCTGTAAACCACGACATAATAATAGAAAATTGAAAGACAAAATCAATTTGAAAATGTACCGATATTTATCAGAAATGGGCTTAAATCCATTAGAATCTTATTAGAAAATTGTACAAATCAGTTTCAAAGCATATACTGCCAGTTTTACGAAATAGAGAAGAATGTATAAATTATTATTAAAAGTAATATTTTATGAATTTTGGTTTATCATTTTGATTTGTGATTATCTTCTTACGTAGATATGTAGGTAGGTGTATTCGAAGGACAAGATTTTCTTTTTTATTCTTTCATAGCAGGACATACAGTTTTATAGATGATACTTTATAATAAAATTCTTTTAAGACCCAAACCAACAAATTTCTGACATAAAAATTACAGAAACGTTAAATTTATTCGGTGTGTTATTCATTTGTTGCAATATCTTATGCTTGCTATTTGTTGTTCGTATTGAAGTGCTGTTCGAGTTAACATACATATTTAATTGTACGAGTCAGCAAGATATATGTACGGTAAAAAGTATTCTGCGCAAAGTCAACTATTTTGATAGTTGTTTAGAGATTTTATCAATTGCAAGAGAACAGTGGGACGTTTAATGCTAGATGCAAGTGTACCAATGGTATATCAACATCGATGCGTTTCGGATATCTGCTTTAAATACGGATTGAAATAAGTACATAGTTACTTTGTCGATGAGACCTTCATATTACTATTGTATGTATATGGTGCTATGCAAAATTGTTAAGAAACAAAATAAAATATATCGTTACGTGATTAGATTCAACTCTAATACATGTTAATATCATTTTATTTAGAGTTCAATATTTCTTTTAATCTCAATACCAGCAATTTTAAACGTCTATTTATGGAATTGCGAGGTTAAACTTCGAACTTGTGCGACGCATCTATCTACTAAAAGAACTACCTGTAGCATATAATATGCGCGCTGAGATTATGCAACATTTGTACCTATACTTATATAATATGAATTGCACATATGCAACGTATGATCTGAAAGAGATGTGTCGATTAATTACATCACCTTATACGCGTGTACATAGGTACCTAAATACGTATGTGCCTATGTACTTATATATTATACATTGCGTTAAATTAAATCTTTTTATGGTGAAGTAAATTCATCAAAATATTTTTACCAAATACAGGCATGAGATAGATACTATTTTTTATGAATAAAAGTAAAATTGTAAATCGATATTAACGTCCACTAATTTATATCAAAGAAATTAGATTATATATATTTTCTTAAAGGAATGTAAGAAAAATAAAATATGCCTGTACGTGAGAATGTTATGTTTTAATTCTTCAGCGTATCTATTCTGGTCGCGATTCCTTGCGTCTAAGTCTTTGTACAAATCTTTAAACATTGTGCGTGGTTTTTTTCACATAATAATAGAAAAAGAAATGTTATGGGAAAGCGAAAGTAACATTAAATAAATACATATAATACGATTTAACGACATTAGACGTTAATATTTCAATAATTTTTCGAAGTTTTCCCGATTCCTTTAAAAAATTCGATATTTGTCTACTCCAGATTAGCTCGATATTTCTGATTTTACATTTATCTGTGTATTTCGATTGTACCTAAATTCGATAATCAAGTAAGAATCAAGTAATGCGTAATGAAACGATGATTCCATTAAAAGTACAAATAAGAACGTTTATTTAATAAATCAAATATTCTAAAGCGAAGAATTGTAGCAAATATCTACTTTCCTTTTAATAATATTCGATATTGTATTTATTCGAATCGAACATTTTGAACATTATGTATCTCTTATACTTGATCTATTATCAATAAATGGCAGAATTTTTCAATGTGGAGGAGACGTGTTATTGAACAACGTAGTTGTCAATTATTTGGTAAAATATTATTAACTTTTGTTTGAAACCTGCTATGAAATATCTTCGTAATCGTTAAGATGATAACTCTTAGTAAGATAAAAAATATTTCCGCGAAATATCCAGATTTTATTAAATTTGTATATCTGATTGTACATAATATGTTGTAATAAATGGTTGAATGTGAAAAATTAGCAAAAGCTACTTACGATGAAACTAATATAATATTGCTCTAATCGTAAGTGGAATAATTCGACGTATGCGAAGATGTACGAGTTGTATTAAGAAGTTGAAAAGAGAGAGACGGAATATTGGTTTGAAACATGCACCAACCACTAGTTAACGAAAGAGAAAGACCCAGGAAAGGAGAAAGAGGGGGGGATTGGTAGAGAGAGGTGGGCGGTCTGGTAATGTGACTAAATGAATCCACTAACGGGGTTGGTTTTGCAGTAATGGAAGGGGTAATTAAAACCACCCTTCTGCGGATGCGGACCGAGCTAGATCCACTCTCCAGGGCCGCAATCCTGCGATGAACTAAAATTATTCAGCAATGAATTTTCATTAGCAGTTGTTTCCTATTATATTACACCCTATGATATGTTTCGAATTATTTTGTAAATTTGTGTTCACGTGAAAGTAGTGTACCGTTACCCTTATTATTAGATATTATAGTCAGTTAACGTGTAGGTAATCGATTGCCCTTTGAAATGAAAGTTCGGTATGAAAGAAGAAAAAGGGGGGAGAAGTTGGTTTTAAATATTTTAATAAACGTTAACACGTTATTCGTCATAACGAATTACACGATAGTGTAGTACGCTGGTTAAATCGAGCAAATATTTCATTTACAACAATTTACGCTGCAGCTCAAATTCCAAGGATAGATTTATATAAATGTACGTAGATAATATATGCAGATAAGTATCAAATTATCCGGACAGTAGTCTTAAACTTATCCATTTTTATATCTTTGTATCCATACCACGAAACTACGCGAAATGCAGCGAAACAAATTGTACAAACTAGAAATTACTTTGTGAAAATAACAAGGAACGAAGTAAACGGTAAAACAAGTTCAAGATTGTTTAATTATATAGAGCAGGATGTAATTGCCTAATAATGATTCGTACGATGGGCAACGTAAATAAAAAGTAACATTGGAGATGTACGATGTACTTACGTACGTATGACGAGAAATTCTAGAAGAACCGGCGGCCCTGGAATTCTCGATTCAGTCGTCGAGGGAACTGCGGCAGCGATGCTTTGCAAAATGGAACTGATTAACAAAGATTCAGAAAGGCGCGCATCCAATTTCCCCATTCTTCGTAAAACCATCCTCTAATTATCGGTAATTCACTTACTGGCTCATACGATCGAGTCGACACGCTTATTCCGATCTCCAGAGATGTTCTCTTCTTTACAGTAGCGGTTCTAATTGTAACGAGTATGTTTCAATCTGTGCTTGGGTATCTCTTCTTCGGCATTACTAAATAACATTCGCTCTAATATTATTATCGTAACTATCCGTTTTACATTTTTATTAATTTGAAGAGAAATAAGCTTAATATTTAATATTTAAGTTTAGAATAATATTTAATAAATAAAATCCAATCCAAGTACATGCATACATACATAAAATAGGGAGCAAAGGAAAATTAAATGATTTAGAAAGAAATATTCAAACGATATCTGCAAAATTTATGTTGTTTTTTTTTTTTGACGATGAAAGGAAAGCTTCGATGTTAATTTACGGACTCAACCGAACAAAAGGTATCCTATTAAACGCCATTATAGCTAATTTAATATTATAGAAAGGCAATTTCTATGTAATTCTTCTAATTTCTGTATCTATAATTTTATCAATTACTTCCACATTTATACGACTGCCCATATAGGTAGAATGATATAATAAAAATGATAAAAAATAAAGTTTTCATTTCTTGATCGTTCGTTTTTCTTGTTATCGTATCGTATTACGTTTCAATGAGACATCGATTTTAATAACCTGCACTACCTTTCTCTATTCGTAACCATATAGTATTATCTAATGAAATAAAAATTAACGTTGCAATAATTATAGTTATTAAAAAGTTACGTTTTTTTTCAACAATATATCCAATAAAATTCCAGATGTTTATTATTTTTGTGAAAAAAGTAATAAATCGTAAAATGTGAAATGTAGATAAAAGGATATGTTGCTACATAAATGTACATACTATGTGAAAGAATTGTTTGCATGTGCGATTAAGAAAATGAAAATTGAGAAAATAAAATGATAATCGAAGTAACAGTATTTTCTATGTGTAAATTTTATGTATCAACGAGACAGAAGCAAAACAAATAGGATACATTTTTCTTTATTCGACATCGATGAGCACAAGCTGGTAGAGACATTGTCCAAAGGTACGAATAGCCACTAACTTTTCTCTAGAGGGTTGCTCGACAAATACAAGCTCCGTCTAGTGAGGAAGGGGTAGGCGGCAGGGTAGAGGGTGGAGGAACAGGGTGGGTTGGTGAGTGGGAGGAGGGGGGCGGGGCGTAATCAATGAATGGACCAGGCGGACAAACCTTCTGTTACAAAAGCCTGACATTTTTCGGCTTTTCAGTGTCATTACCATAATAATGCGAATAAAAGGGAATTCTCGGAGTCCAGACTACTCTCCTTCGCTTCCCGCTTGTTCACCTTCAGCCCCAGGAGAAGATGGTACTAATGAATAGATTTCTTCTAGCTGAAGTATGCTCGACATAACGACGAAAAAAAACTCTCTCTTTCCTTTCGTATTTATTTATATTTACTCATTTCTACGGAAACAGTGCTACAGTTGTAATACACTTTCTATGCTGTGTCCGTTTTACAAGTAAATAACGATACATACATTCGACAATCATATTTATGTGCGCTCTTTAAAAACTTATATCTAAAACTTTACATAGAGATAGAACTTCTAATTAATTACAGAATGTTTGGTATGGAGATAAAGGTATACCTAACAACGTGAGAGCAGTTACGAGAATTGTCAGTTCGATGACACAATTGGTAACGTTAAATCGGTATAATAATTTTTCTAATTAGGCGAATTATCAAGCGTAAAGTAATCTTCTGTAATAAAGTTGTTCTAGTACCTATTTTCGGTACAATATAATAGTTACGATACGATAAGTCAATAATATAACGAAGAATAGTTACATAACGTAGTTACTAAATTTCAAAGATAATATTATTCACTATTGACTTTTACGTATCATATCTAATACGCTAAATGACATCGTCGATTTTATTGTGTAAGAAGATGAATGGTATACCCATTATATATTTTGTCAAGTTGTGTATTGGATACAATATTTGAATGAAATAATGCAAACATTTTTATGTCAAGTATAATTTCACTTAACCAAAATTTAAACCACTAACATTGATTATAACCGGGAATGATAACGGGAAATAATTGTTAATGTTATATATGAATATTGTACCAATAGTTTGCTCAATACAGTTATGTATGCGGATAGAAGCTTGAAATATTATTTGAAAACTAGGGAATCGTTGGTTCGGGAGAAGTGCGAACCATTAAATATTGTATTATACAGTCGCATTTATCTACATTTCAGAATATAAAGAAGACAAAATCCGATACATATACGCAATACATATACGTAACTACATATTATTATATGAAAGGAAAAAAAGACACGATATTTACCTGCCTATAATCTTAATGCACGATCAGATATGTGTGTCAAGTTGGATCATGATCAGCCTACTTATGACACAGAATGTAAATACGTGTTCAACAAGTATGATGATTTAATAAAAATATAATCTTAAATAACTAATTTTACATGTATGTACATCGTTAGTATTCCATATGGCTAAACAATTCGGTTTGATTCTTTTTAATTTTTATTGTCATTCTAGAAGTTAATGACAAAAGAGATGGTTGAATTTTGGTACTTAACACGTTAAACGCTATGTCATGTCATGTCGATCCCCGTGACGGATTCCGTTTAAGCGGCGTTGATCCCTGGACACAGACACTAAACTTTTGTCTTTTGTTTACGTGCAGACACATTTTCCGTATTATTTATGCGTCGCTTAAATGGGAAGTAAAACAGAATTATCTCCGCGTTTAACGTTTTGATAATGATTAACTTGATTAGGTAATCGGCTTGATCATTCAAATCCACAAAACAATAGTTTCAAGTTAAGTTACACATTCCTATTATAAACGATTGTATTAAGTTGTCCGAAAAGTGTCTTTCTTCTTTTACAACGATGCATCTTTATACAAACATCAAACCTAATCTGTCGAACGTTGCGATCTTTATTTTGATAGAACAAAATGGATCATACGTAATTCGATAAAATAATATTTTGCATCCATTATTTCCTTGTAAAACGAAAAAAACTTTTCGGATGACCTAATAATTCGATAATTTTAAAAAACTATATGCGAGTGCATAATGCGATTGTGAAAAACGACAAGCATATCCGTAATCTATACTGAAAAAATCTCTTTTCTAGTATTACACTTTATTTACTTATCGTGATTATAATTTTGTTCTTACAATAAATGATTTGCTTTCCTGACTTGCGTATACGTGATGTGTACCTAAATACGTACAAATAATACATATACATAAAAAGCTAATAAACAGTTGAACAAGTCCTATTACAAAGAAACAAGAATAAATACTATATTAAAGGGTGAGATAGGGAAAAAGAATTTAGGAAAAATCGGAGAAGAAGATCGGGGGAGAAAGAGAAAAAGAGTGGCGAAGAAGAGGTTTTCCTGCGGAAGACAGGGACGGGCAGACGATGGAGGCGGAAGATGTAGAGGGAAGGGGCGGAGGGGGGGAGGGGGTAGTTATGGAAAGGTAGAAACGCAATGCAATTCGTAGTTTTCATTGTCACGCGACAGAGCTACCGTGATTCTGGGGTGGAACATGGCTTAGGAAGGGTAGCGGTTGGCGAACGAATCACAGTAGCGAGGGGAATGGAGGTTGTACAAGCGGTCCGTGGAATGAGAAAACATTAATCTAGGCATGTTTTGCAATCTCACCACCGCACCACCACTCCCACCACCACCACCACCTCCGTCTCTCCCTCTCGTTGGTCTACCTACATATAATGGAACACTGTTATTGCTACGTTATGGCGTGCGCACAATGTTCGTTTCGACGTCAACCCCCTTTCCACCTCTCTCTCTCTACCTTCCTTTCCTTCTCTCTCTTCCTCTACTTATCGTACCTATAGATATACGCTTATATGTGTTTTTTCTCTATATTTACATACTTTCATCTACGAATGTACTCGGTACGTTACAAGTATACGAATACAGGTATAATACTGTATATGTGTGTGTGTGTGTGTGTGTGTGTGTGTTTGTGTGTGTGTGTGTGTATATATATATATACACATAGATATATATATATATGTCGGAGAAGCGCTGGGATCAGGGTTGTGGGCGTTCAATGAATCTTCACGCTGGTTGGCCATCGGTGCGGTACGACACCGGTGAAGTTTATTGTCGCGATGAAAGTGGTACAATATTAGTGACTTATCACGGTGATTGAGCGCTCGCGAAGGTAGTGACAGTGAACCCAGGTCTGATGGCGAATANAATGTTCATCCCTTGACCGCGGCTACGCTGGCGACTGGTTGTCGCCACGATCCCAAGTTCATTGTCACGGATCCCAAATAAGTACACTCAGGTTAAATGGTAATTGTTTAATTACGGTTACGGTAGGATATAAATTGTAATATTACGGGGTTTTCCCAAGGTTCCCAAGGAGGGCTCCGGTGTTCTTTCATCTCCGACATATATATATAATATATATCTGCTGTATGTACCTATATACATGTATATATGTATATACATGTACGCGCATACACAGCATCGTTTGAACATTACATTTTAGTACCTCCATGTGTTCTTTGTGTTCATACGTATAGGATATATACGCGTTTATAGTTATATGTACTATTTACATTGACAGGCGTGAGACGCGGCGCGGCGGTAGGATTAATACATCGAGAATAACGAGAAAATTTCTTCATCTCGGTACAACGGGTAGAATATGTTACCCTGCGTCGTGCGACTAGGAGAAAGAGCAAACACGTGTAAACATATATGTATGTATGTATATATATGCAAACAATATACGGTGGTATTAAAATATTAACTGTTTAAAGCAGAGTACCTACGACGATTCACTGAATATGTTGATGTTGACATTGAAACGAACGACAGGCATCGAAACGTGTAATGTTATCTATAAATTTTAAGTTTTCAGCATTTATAGCAAAGTACCTACGTCTAACTGGCGTAAATCTACAAAACGTATCGTTTAAATTTTCGTTACAGGCTCGGCTAAAGGAATTGTAAAAAGTGACCTTTCTTCTGACTATCTTTTTCGTGATACCGGCCAACTATAACTTTTTCAAAAAATTTTCGACATATCGTCTAGTAAACTAATCCTTCTGATTTGTGGAGAAAACTCAAACAGTTTGATCCGATTTTGAGAAAGGTATTCCGTTTTTAAAAAGTATTCAAATACTTTCGTGAGTCTCTGAATAAGCGCTGACGTATTCTTTGAGTAAAAATAAGAAAAAATGTCGTGTACGTAAATATAGGTTTACGCTTTCTTAAGAATTTATAAGTAATACTTAAGTCTTTCTTAAGAATTGTTATAAGTAACAAAGATACAAAATAAGAACAGACTGATTTTTCGTTTGATAAAGGATAGCAACAGATTGATGATATTTATATTCGTTCCAAAACGTGTCACGAATTCTTCGTATTATCTGTATCCACTGAAGGTGGTCGTACTGCATTCGTATTCGTACTGTATTTTGTAATACTATACTACATTTTCAATAACCGCAGATTTTATTCTAACGCATTCAGAACATGCTGCCTTGTACTGTTTTCTGCCATTCGGAATAGAATAATCACCGAACTATAGGCAAATATCAATACATTATTTCCATATGTTTTAATCGATTCTTTAACGTTTGATTAGAATACAATAAATATTCATATTTTAATATCTGTGCTCCACTATTACATTTTCACTGGATAATACTCGATTAAAGAAGATTTTATTCCATCAAATATACTTGATAAAATACGAGAAATTAGTAGAAAATCCTGGTATCAAATAAAAATTTTTAAAGGAAACACGAACTTTTTATGAGAATTTTAAAAGTATTCAGATATTCGGAAGGAATTATGAAATCTGTGCAATATTTAACGAGAGAATTCGATATTTTCATTGGCGGAACTGAACTTTTCGATGAAATCCGGCACTTGAAAATGTTCTGCGGTGAAAAAAAATTATGTGAATTGAACGAATGAAGAAGCTTAAAGAATCGCAGAAACGATAATTAGAAATAATTGAGCATTTTAAAAGTCCATGCATTCCTTTATGCAATTCGATATGCAAAAATAATTGTCAAATCAATGACCCCTTCTGGAAGAAACGAGATGTCGGAAGAATTTTGTCATTGATCTACAACTTTTATTTGTCTCTCCAAAAATCTACTTTAACAGTAAATACGCAATACCGTGAGCTGTCACGAAAGTAAAAACTAATATGTGATAGATATAGCTATGGAATGTTCTTGAGTATCTGCCGTAAAGGTAAACTATGTAATTGTAAAAAAGATTCATTTAAAAGAAAAATATTTAAAATCAAAATACAAATGTTTAAATCTAAAATGAGGAATAACAAAATTAAATTAAGCCTATACGGTTAAATAAGTTTTTTTGCAAGAAACAGAATTTTTAAAACCGTTTAAATTTAAGCTCTTTTTACATGTACTAAATTTTCACGGAAAAGAATTGGTCGCCTTAATTTACGTAGGTATGTGACATTTTTATTATCATATTTATTCATAGAATATACATCCTTTTGCATTGTTACATCATTTCGCAAAAGAAAGTACCCTGTGCACATTTCGCTCATTTGTTGTCAACAATGACATAACTCAAAAATCAAAACTGTAGGAAAAACGAGTTTGAACGTTTTGAATCATCGTGTATAATTTTGTAAGAACATCGCGTTAAAATATGAAATTATGATATAACAAGATGACCAGCTTACACAAAATTATCATAATATTCTTATCTAGTTGGATACATTCGTATTTACTTACCCTTGTTCGAAGTTCTCATTCGTTTTGGACTAGTCAATGTATGTATACGTGTATATGCATAAACGTGGTTCGCGAAAAATTCGAGCGTCTACATTTAAAACTTTTACCAAGCGAGAAAATTACGTTGTACCACTAAGATTAGAAAATAATTCAATGACATATATTTTATGTATGTATATAAATAGTTACGCTTGTTTTGTTTCAAACACGTATAAGCCACTGTATTTATGTGTGTACGTTGCATTTGCCGGAATATTTGACGGCTACAATGTGAAACGTTAAAGTCTACGGTGCATCGCGGTGCAGAAAATCGAGAAGAGGATCGGTCCTCAACGATATCCGCTATATCGATTAAACGTCGAAGGACAGAGAGTTGATTCCGGAACTTTGTACCGAACGCACGTAACCTAAATTGCGCCGCTTTATATGGTACATTGCGAATATATATATATCGTGATCATTGTAAATGAATGGTAAATTATGAAAGAAAATCACTACCGCCCGTGCAACGTTAATAATTCAGTTGATAAAATAACAAAACAATCTATATTTATTAGTAATTACAAATTTTTTACTATATCCTATTCTTTTGTTCGGCCAGGAAAAGTAATAATAAAAAATATAATAAGCTGTATATAAGATATGAGATTATATAGTAATATAAGATAAAAAAATAAGCGAGGTAATACAAATAGTAGCATGCTAGATTCTCAATATCAGTAGTACCGTATTGTCCTGTATTTTACTGTATTATACTCTATCATTATACTCAAGTATGAAATATATAGATATCTATATGTTCGTATTGTGACCAAAGGCATTTACTCGTGCCACTAGATTTCAAACGTCGTAACGATTAATCGAATAATTCCTGAAAACAAGCAATGAAAGATGAACAAACCAAAGATTCAGCCGTCAATATTATGGTTTATCATATTGATATTATCTAATACATATGTATCAAAGTAATCACTCAAACGTCTTAAAATCTATAAACAATTAATTCTTTTATATATTATCTATAGATAAAGTAAAAAAGCATCTGTAGGTTATAGGTGCCTATGGGCATGGGAATTGACAGAGGAACTCGCTCCTTCCAGATCGTGATAAATTATTTTTACATTATGAGAAAGAAAGGACAGGACACCATCGTATTAAAAAATCAATTCGAACGTTAGAAGACAAAATGTCGTATTAGAAATCTTCCGTGTATCATATTTCTGCCTTTCTATGTCATATTCTTGCATATTGATCTCTTTAATATTTTTGTAAATAAGTAAACAAAAATAAGTTTACAAAAATAATGATCACTGACCATATGTATTTTGTTGTTTTAAAAGCCACTATAGTTCCTAAACTATCTCGATGTAACTATCTTTCTTTCTCTTCCATTGTACAACAATGACTAGTTGTTTCTTTTCCATAGCGAACGAAAACGATAACGAGAACGATAACGAAGATGTTCCTTCCTATCCTCTTCACCCCTCGTTTTCTTCATCCAGCGTTTCTTTGTTCTTGTATTTTTAATGCAAAATGAAAATGAAACAGAGGCGTGAAGGAAGGGGTTGTCGAAGGAAAAAGAATGAGGAAGAGGACGAGGAAGAGAGAGGGAGAAGAGGTGTCCATGCGTGGATTTGCGCATCGGCACTCCCGTGGATGCAACTCGGAATCGCCTCGATGACGTTAAAAGGAGACTCGATAAACGGGTCGCATTGTCGCATTATGAAGAAAAGGGGTTGCTGCCTTTTTTTCTCGCTTCCTTTCTTCTTTTTTCTCTATCAGCTACTCCGTCACAAAAGTATGCCTGATGGAAATGGTTTCCTCTCGACAGATTTCAAATAAGGAAAGTAATCTCCTTAACGGCAAGAATCAAAATTAATAGCAATTCGTTTCCTCTGTTTTCCAACTGTTTTACACGAGGCATTAATTTACCAAGCAATTTTCAAATACTCGAGCGTCTTCCATTCTTTATTTTATGATACAGCAAAATACAAAATCGAAAAATCTGTACAAGTATTAATAACGAAACAAGTACTAATGTAACAAACTTTTTTAGGCAATTTGAACCCACCTTTGAACAGTTTCTCTTATTATGGTTTTTATACCTTAATACAGACATCGTAATAGATAATCGATTAAACAGGAAGTCAATCTATCGATGTTTTAAAGGATCTCTCATAAATTTTACATAGTAGCTACCTGTATATGCTATTTGTTGATTAAAATCTTCATTCTAACAATTTGAATTACTTTTGATAACTATTAATATTCTATTTGCTAGCAGCTGACTAATTGTATTGATCAGAAAATGCATTTTACAGGCGAAAATAATCTTGTGTCAGATAGTTTGTTATACATAGTAATAGTCTACGCGTACCTATATATATTTAATAATAAAGACGCGTTTATCTCGCAATATCGCTACGATATTTCATTACAAGTACAAACCTCGAAACGAACGAAACGTACGAAACCTTGAATATTCAAATTCTATGGATAATAATAAGAAACCATGATCGTTCGGATAAGGCAATTTTCGGATACAGCGACACTCGCTTTTCTTTATACCGATCGATTACTTGCCGAGGATAACACGCACAAAGGATAATTTTATATAGATACATAATCGATATTAATATCAATACCTATTAGTTTCAACTATATTTCTTGCGCTTTGAATTATCTATATAAATATCCTTTCTCTAATATCATAAATAGGTGCTTTAAAGTGAGAAATGCGTTTAGAATCGTACATTTTGCAACATTTTTACCGTCTCCTAATTACTAAATTATTTATCAGTCTATTCAACTATCAGTCTATTAATAGAGGAGTTGCACCAAAGTCGAATTCCGCCTCCTATGTCATCTTCGATTTCTTTTGTAAATAAAGTGTTATAAATATCGTGAGCAATGTTACTATTATCATTATGCAATAGTAGCTAAACGATAAATTGATCTATGAAATTTTTTCATCGTAACTTCTCCGCGATATAGCTCGACGTTTACATTGGTAAGTTTGTATTTTACAACTGATTTGTATAAAGTAAAAGTAGAAAAACGATCTATGTAGATATAACATATATGACTTGCTATCTGTTTCGTCGTGTCTTGAATGTAATGATAAACGACATTTTATATCAGACATTCGCACGTTCCAAAGTAGAAACTGAACTTTTCGATTTTCATCGAATATATGACGATGAAGAAAATTATACGAAAAGACTTTCTTTTTTCTAATGATCCTTTTTATATACATAATTATTTTTATTTAGCTACAGATTGAATCCTCAGAAGAATATCGTTAAATTAATATTTAGAATTTATCCTTTCTACCTGTATATGTCATGTGTTCAAATATATATTTTAATATTGGATTGGAAGCTTGCTTTACTTTTCCTCGCAAATAATCGTCGATATTAAGTAATCTGAAATTCAAAATCATTATGTTTGATACATTTTGTATGCGAGTTGTACGTATTTAACATCTTTTTTGACAGCAATTTTTTACGCGGCGCCAGACTCTTTAACTAAACTTACTTTTTAACTAAGTAATTAGAAATTTTTACATTAGAGAATTAAATTTATCTTTAATGACATTTGCAACACGTATCTATGTATATGTATATAAATCTACAAAATGTATCATATAAATTTTCTTAACAGGCTCAGATCAAGAAATTGTAGAAATCCACCGTTACTATTTTTTCGCGATTTCCTAATCTAATTGCAATTGTTTCAACATATGTTTTTACACATCATCCAGCAAATTAATCCTCTTAACTTATCAAGAAAGAAAAAGAATTAAGTCGTTCGGTCCCATTCTAAAGAAGTTATTTCATTTTAAAGGATGTATTGTGGGATATAGTAATAAAAACTAAAATAGATTAATAATTTTTATTAGTAATACATACATAATAGACTAGTTAGTAATATACTCTGCCATTTACCTACTTTGTGTAATTTACATAGTTTTGTTCTCCGATACCACAGTTACATAATTTTGTATATGCTCGTACCGAATAAACGATATATAACAGTCGGATAGATTGGACATTTTTTTGAATATGTAGGGGAAAATAACTGCTACGATAATATAAAATTATTGCCAAAACGATCAGTAGTGAACAATGAAAATACATTTACAAATCATGGACATCGATTTGTGAATTGTAAATTGCAAATCTACCTAACGATGTTCTCAAACGAAATTTTATGTATCAAAAGATGTAAGTATAATTATATTTTTATAAATAAATACAATAATTCTATCAATAGTACAATATCGTTACCGCCATTCTTAACTGTTCCATTTCCATTAGTTCGTGAACTGACAATGAGAAAATTGAGTTTGAATTTTATGAAGTTTAATATTATATATTGTATGAAGTTAGGACTTAAAATAACTGAATATTTGTTGCTTTCTAAGTAGAGCTTCCATCATGTTATTATGAATTTATATCTATTCTCTCTACCAATGAGACATATGTGGATAGGTTAACTACATTTCTATTAAAAATGAAGTTAGAACAGTTGAGAACTAATTCGACGCGACGATATGTATAGGATACTTGTTAGCAATCCAGTTTGTTTTATCCGGTTATACTTAACATCTTCTATAGAAACTACTGGATAAGCAACTCGAAAGAAAGCTGTACCTATTATATCTACCTATATCTATTGTTAACGTAGCGAAATACGTTACCAGAATATGAATATCCTTCGGCTACGCTAAATAAACGCTAAGTAAGGGAAGAGAAAATATCAGAGCGGTAGAGAAAAATCCAAGTGACAAGAGCAAAAATGTTTAATCTCCTTTCGCTGTAAAAACAAAGAATCGCCCCTCGCGTTCATTTATTTATACATTTCATAAAAACGGCCGACCAAGGTTGTATTATATTCGATTCTCCTCCAGTCTGCTTACTATCGTCTTTTACTGATGGTGAGTCTGCGCAGCTCTTCTACAGAGAGCTCTACGTTAATGTATAAATGAATAGAGTACCAGTGCTGTTACTCCCTCTACTACCTTCGTCTTACTCTTGCAGAGGGTGGTGCTGATGGTAGTAGCGGCAGCGGCTACGGCACCGCGCACCGGCGATGACGACGCCATTCGAAGTGGGGGTAGCCAAGGGGGTGCTGGTGTTGGGTGCTGGGTGCTGGGTGCTGGATGCTGGATGCTGGTTGCTGGATGCTGGGTACTGGGTGCTGGATGCTGGGTACTGGGTGCTGGGTGCTGGGTGCTGGGTGCTGGGTGCTGGGTGCTAGGTGTTGGGTGCTGGTGCCATATCATACCAGAAAACAGGACGGGAGCTGGAGAGCGACGAGTTATGAAAAGTTTTGCGATTTTGTTGACAAAGATTGGTGAGCCTCGACAGGATTCGTACCTCGCTTATTTTTTTATCCCATAGAAATGACAAGCTAGTATGAATCATCGACGTACGCGTCGATGGGAGCGTATAATAATAAAAGTAGTTATAATTATAGACTAGTTATTGTAATATATATGTTTACATTTAATATCTATGTGAACGCAATTATGCCTTATTCCCCTATTTTCGACAAATCGGGTGGTTAATTATTCTACTTTCGACCAGTCGCGGGGAGACGCGGTCGCGAGAAAGCTCGTCAGCGGAAGTCGTAAATTCCCGTTACGATTACAATAATCGACACCACGAACAGATCGATCCCCTTATTTCTTTTGGGATAATAGGGGCGATTGATGTGGTATAACATTGCGAATGTTTGACGGATGAAGACCTGATAGAGATACACTGAATGTTCTGTCGTAGTAGAACAAGTCCCTTACAGTTGAATGTAGAGATGTAGTAGAAGAAGTTGAGTTGACCGTCTTGATGTCGTAGAAGAAGAAGTTGACTCTCCTGATGTAATAGACGATGTGAAATCCGTTCTCGTGTTGTTGCGGAGGAAAGCTTGATGTGTGAACACCTTTTGAACTAAGAAATCGGATTCGTTGCTCACACTTTTCATTAGTAAAGTGAGGGTAACGATCTGCGATGCCCATTGGTTATAGTCAACGTTAATGAATGATGATAGGAGGAAAAAACCTCCTATCAACGTTGCTAGTGGGTGTCATTGTTCGTGGAAAAAACTGGTTTTCCCATTAGATAAATATCCACTTTTTCTGTTAGGTAAAACTACCTAACAGATAAATATTTAGGAGCGCCTAATAAACCTAAGGACTAGAATTAGAAAATTCTTCAGGACAAACAGATTAACTTAAAAACCATGTGTTAAAACAATTAAGTTAAAAAGTTAAAGTTTATGGTGGGTCCCTAAGCTTATTGAGGGTCGGAATGACGGTACGTAGACCGTAGGCTGCCAGGCAATGAAGGACGTCGCACGGACCATCTCACGCGACGTAACAATTATTATCGACATTATCTATTTAAAATCGACCGCAAAGAAATATCCCATTTGGATTACATAATTCGAAAATTAACTATTTGAACATTTTCAAATTCTGAGACAAATTTAGTAAGGTAATTTTCTCAATTTTAATATTTTTCTAACTTAATATATTACTTATTTTTTAAATATAACGTGTGAAATATGTACGCATTATGTAAAGAATAAGCGACTACTACTATATATATATATATAGTATATATATATATATCGTATATATCGTATATATATACGATTCTAAAATCGTAAAAAAATTTTTGAACAAATTTCGAGATAGATATATTAATATTTAGTAGAATAGAATTGTTTAACATAACAGGAAAAGTAAGAGCGAATAAAAAAGAATACGCAAGAAAGAAAGAAAGAAAGAAAGAAAGAAGGAAAGAAAGAAAGAAAGAGTTCTGGGGGATGAAATGCGGAATACAATGGAAATGTTGTAGAAATGATAACATCCGGTTGTCTGGCCCGTCCTGTTGATCTCCCTGGTAGCACTATGGTTTCATGTGCACCCTTGTTGTAAGGGGTTGGGGGCGGTGGCGGTAAGGGGAGGACGTGGTTTCGTTGATTAAAATAACCTCGTCAGTGTAGTCGTTCTGTTGTACCACTAGTCGGGGGATGATGAGTAATCGTCTGGCTTAGGAAATCGTCATGACAAGGGCATCGGACAAAACAAGGGGCGGAGAGGTGAAGAGCTGCAGGTCACCCGTTCAACAAGATCAAATGCGAATTGAATAAACTGTAATAACATACATTTATAATTTACCTATAGTACTGACAATAAGTGACTGGAAAATTATATATTTCCTTAATCATTAAATAATTTAACGATAAAAAAATAATCGGTAGACCGTATACCGTACGCGTAATTGTAATTGCAAGTACACGTACTTAATGTAAATAAATAATTAATTATAGGACCGACGAAGTAAAAATATCGTGCTTTAAACGTGACTGCCTTAATTTTTATAATTATCCTTAAATTTTATCCTAATTCTTTAATTATTTTTGTTTTCATTCTAATTACAACTGTTACTTTCGATTCACATGAACCTATTCCAGGACCTATTCCTGTAAGCTACGATTTATAAATAGGATTGGGCAAATTTTATTTGAAATAAATATAAAAAATAACAATCTGAAATAATGAATCATTCCAACCACTTTATTATTTTTACTTTAGAAATAGAGAGTGTAACTTTATTTCATATTAAGGTTAAATAAATTATTTTCAAATGCTTTTCCACTTTTGTTAACTCTTTCAAATAACAAATAATTTGAACTTTAAATAACATTTATACTTTGTATACGATTAGGTCATAAACAACATAATCAAGTTATTCTACCTACAATATAACGATATTTGCTCTTGGAATCGTTATAATTGCGATAATATTTAAAGAACACGTGTTTGAAATTGTGAGAAGATTTTTATTTTACGAAATAAACAACAAATTATTTCATATAAGTATTATTTCAGGAAACATTTATTCAAATGCGGAATAAGAAATTATATAAAATGATTATTCTTCTTCATGAGGATAATAGTCTTAATAAATAATACAATGACTGGAAGAAACTAACGCATAATTATATCAAAATAATATGTTGTTAAATAAGATAATGTATCTTTTAAATAATCATTTTTGAAATGTCTTATTTAGATAATATCTATCATTTCTTCTGAAAATAATTGCAAGCGGTATAAAAATTTCTTATTTGCATCGTATTTATACAACAACGTACACACAATTATACACTTTCTTACGTATATGCGAATATAAGTACTCACAAGTAATAACAAAGAAATAATTTTTATATTTAATAACAATAAATATTATAATAACTTAGGATCGATAAGTAGGTATATTTTATACATGAAATGTTTACATTCGCACATATAAAGTAAGTAAATCAAAGTAATAACGTAGTATAATAGTTGCAGAGAAGGGATGAAAGATACAAAGTAAAGTAAACGGAAGCTAATTGGTCATATGACAGGGGCGGGCCTGGACATTATAATTCTACTCAATAAAGGAACTTCAAGGCCCTCGTTTCTCCTGACAATCTGTTCTTAATTCCCTTGCTGCTAAATATATATATATAAATGTAATATCTACACAATTACGTGTATTTTGTGTAATTTCAGATTAGTTTTATTTAAATAAAAAATGTAACAAAAATGGTGAATGATACTAAGAGATACTACAGAGATACATCGTTATTATTTACTACTATTATTCGTATTTGAATATTACTTATTTTTACGTTAAGTTATTACGGGGAATTCGAGATCGACATAAGATTTAAGATCGATCGAATAACAATGTCCTGACTTTTGATATGAACATATATATAAAGGAAAGGAATACAATTCACGTCTATATTAAGTCCAGTTAAAATTGGCTTTTTGCAAAATTACTTTACTTTAAATTATCTAATGGAACCAGACTAAAACGCGCATTTTCATTCTACAATGATCTTGAGGAAAGGACTTATCATTTTGGAAAAGAACGTTGTAGTACCCAAGTACAAAATATTTATTTATCGTCTTGCATTAATTGAGAAAAGAATTCAGTTTTATAATAACAATTTGTCACGACTAATATTTGTAATATTTCTTTTTATTAATTAAATTGTTATAACTTGTTCGATCTTTTCGTGATAGGTACCTATTATTAATATTAGTTTTTTTTAGTATTTCTAACTTTTTTTTAAAACTACGATTTTTAGCTTAAATTACTGAATGTATCGTACTCAAATATTATTTTTAAATAATATATATATGTTGTGAGTACATATGTACATAAATAACTTGGCATAATGGTGGGCACGATATTTATTATAAATTGTAAGGAATTATCGATGGAATAACTATAGGGATTAGCCGATTTTACTATAGGAAGCAAGAATTTTATACTTAAGAATGAGGAATAAATATAATCAATGTATTAGTGAAAGTATCGAATTGTATTTATAGGTACATACCTATGTACTTTTAAATCGCATACGAAATTCTAACTTAGGTAGCTACCTATATATCTTTTTAAAATCACAGCGAAATAGGTATGTGCATACATGGCTACCTACTTACATATTAGGTTGTCCAAAAGTGTCTTTCTCCTACAGACACGTCTTCACAAACATGAAACCTAATCTGTCGAACGTTATGATCTTTATCTTGATAGAACAAAATGGATCATACGTAATTCGATAAAATAATGTAAAACGAAAAATGTTGTGCATCCATTATTTCTTTATAAAACGAAAGAAATTTTTCGGACCACCTAATATAAACGAGTAGTTTAAGGTCTAAGCATTCACGAAGCACGGTAGTAAGTCGATTATGTTATAAATTATAACTATCTGTATACATACTTACAATTAGATAGTGAGATAGTAGTGGATTTTAAAGATCTCAAAGATGTTTTATTTCGTGGTAATATATTGTAAAAATCGTTGAAGAAGAAATGAGTATTAGCAGCGAAATAAATAGGATGATCTGTGTAACCATGTTTGTACATGTGTATGGTTGAAATTCTTCGAACGATTAAACGAACTAGTATATTTTTGTCAAGTATAATTTCTACATAAGCATTAAGTTTATGGCATAAAATTTAATTTATGACGACAAAACGTTCACTGCACATTGATATTTGCAAACTAGTGTTGTTACAATCTGAAGCATGCGCCTGTTGTTAATACACAATACGATATTCTTACATGTGTTCGTAATGTTCAACGTTTCAGATTCACATGATTTTTCACAGTAGGTATTACGTTTAGGTATATATTATATTCTGCACCAAAGTTGAAGAGAGAAACATACAATTCAATGAATACTCATTACGCACTTTTACAACTTGAAGGATAGATAAACATACATAGGTAGAGGAATACGTATATACGTATAATGTATAACGTTCATTGAGCGATAAAAGTAGAGCAGTAGGGTAGACTAGAATAGATAGACTAGAATAAAGTAGTAGAATAACCTAACGATAAATACAATTGCTCTTTGCAATAACTACACATACGATCTTAGATATGGTCGTATTTATTTGATAATACAAAAGAAAACACGGTAAACATTTGCAAGAAGAGAGCCACATCCGATTTCGATAATTTTTTGATATGTTCTCAAGTTGTAGTATTGCAAATTAAAAATTTATTGTCAAAAATTGTTTACACAAAGATACATAATTTTTTGGACATCATTTGTATCTAATAGAGCGTAAATGTAGTAAATCGAATGCTCGTGTTCGCTTCTCTTATTGTGAGCTATACCGATGATATTTCTAATGGCTCGGACAGAGATAAATAAAACAGTGCGATGTTTTATAAAATTATTATCTTATGCTTTAATATCGCATAAGTACATGTGTATTATAGGATTAATGTTATGGAATAAAAGTGTGGAACAAATCTAAGCCAATCTAAATCTAATTTCAATTTAAATAGAAATGAGTTTGACTAAAGTTAAATTTTTCACCAAGCGGGAGTGTAGGAAAAGGTACAACAGAGCCCCTCTCCCAACCATGCGTTTGATTTACCCCCATTATATTTTGAAAACCTTCGCAACACGATTCAGGCGGTGATTTTGATAACATATTAAAAAAATTATCAAAATCGGACGTGGCTTCTTTTTTGTAAATATTTAATATTAGCTGACTAACACGCAGCAAATGTTTCATATCATTTTATATCGTATATGAAGATCACAGAAAAAAGAAAAAAGTAATAATGCACTATTTGGTATATGTAGAGCTACAGAGATTCGCTTAATACATATGGATTTGTTATAGGTGCATATACCTACGTAAGTATGTATATATGTGGAGATTAATCAAACGATAAGTAAATATACCTATCGAAAGCAATGTACGCAATAGATGTATCGCTACATTTCCATCAAATATACGATATATCTCTCGCAACTACAAAAGATAGAAAACAAAAAAGTAGATCAAAGAGAAAATAATAAATGCACGAGTTTTGATAATTTCTCTCCAATCTCTCTTCTATTTCCGTAGTTTCTTTCACCGACATAATACAACAAAGCACATAAATATTGCATAACGAGTATACGTATTACTGTGCTGTTCGTTTATGTACCTATACATTTCGTCAAAAACGACGTTATAATTTGCCAAATAAGGAAAACGTTGAGACGATTCAACATTTTATATCGCATATTGCATTTGCCTAACGAATGTTCGTTGAAGTAAAATAATTAATAAAATCTAGTTATAATTAAATTGATATGAAAACATTTTGCTGGTATTTGGATCATTAAAATAGCGAGAATATAAAAAGAGGAGTCAGGGTAAGAGAGAGAAAGAGAGGAAGAGAGAGGGAGGGAGGGAGAGGGAGAGAGAGAGAGAGAGAGAGAGAGAGAGAAAGAGCGTCGTCCAGAAAGAAAGACTCGGCGGACAATCACAGAGAAAATCAGATGGAAAGGGAAAAAGAGAAATACAGCGTAGCGAACAGAAAGGCTCCGTACAGGAGGCGAGCATAGAACGCCAACGAGAGAAAAAGCGAGAGCAAGAGAGAACTGTACTCAGTGCATGCAATCTTTTTAATTATGAAAACACGGCTTTGTGTTTCATTTTGTTTTGTCGTCAGGGGCGCTATTCTATTCGGGCCCTTCTCCTTCCTCATCCGGCTGGTTCTTCCTTTTTTTTATATTATAACGCGCGCGCACCGCTGAAGTCAGGAGAGGGTGTGCAGGACTGGATAGGGTTCAGGAGAGGGGCAGAGATAGGGCAGGGTGAGATTGCTTTAGTAATGAATTACATGGCTTCGGGGTATGTGCCTGTCTGATGCGCTATGCTATACGAATACCGAGCATCACTTTCTGGATTTCGCTACGGCTCCTATCACTAAACTCGCGCACCTTCTTCCTCTACCTCTTCTTCTGCTTACGCTTCTTCTTCTCTTTTTTCTTTTCCTCCCCTTGCAGCTCCATCTTTTTCCCCGTCTTTTTCTCTTTCTCCCACTTTTGGTCGGTCACTTTTTACTTCTTTATTTCCATTTGGTTTTCCCTATTTCCCTAATTCTTATATCTTTTCGTCTCGTTTTATCTCAAATTAGTATATATATATATACTTTGAAACACTATACAACTGTATAGGTATATTCAGTTTGATATCTCGAAGAAATAAAATACAAATGACAGAAAATTGGAGTTAGCTGGAACACTTTCTTCTTGAGATAAAGCAGGTATAATATTCTCGCTGTCGGTATTTCCGTGTAATAAACGCTCGATCAAGTTGGCATAAGTACCGAAAAGAAGAAAATTTCTACGCGCTACAACGTTAGATTGCATATAGTTAGTGACCAAATACGATACTATCCGAAATAAAATTCGATTATAATTGTGCTTAACCTTTAGTTAATTTATAACATGTAGATACTAACGATGAATTTTGAATACTTTGCCGTATTATAGAAACTACAAACTTCGTCCCAACGCCGTCTAATAAGCATGGCCATTAAATTATTCGCATAAAAACGGTATCTACGTAGGTATAGGTACTCGTAGTTTTTACTTATAACGATTAAAAATATAACTTGTTACCTGCTGTTTATACTCCGTTAGAAATGTAATTTATTAAAACCGTTAATCCATTCGCATTCGTAATAATAAATATGTAATCGAAACTATTCAAATCGCTCAAGTACGTATTTCGAATACAACTTCTAAATAACTTATATTTGGGCAAAGGAATTTTATGTTAAACGTTTCAGTCCGTCGTTTTGTTTTCATCCATCTATTTCCGTTTTCATTGCAGCAACAGCATAACGTTCTCGTTCTGTATAGCGACGGTATAATTTCTAGTTATAAGTTATAACCTCGATTCAAAATGAAAGGTGAAAAAATTGGAGCTTAACCAAACGTTAAAATGAATATTAAATAGTTGATGTGACTATTAGGAGAAAAATTGCTAACGGGACAAGAAAATTACCTAATGAACAAAGTGGAATAATAAACTACATGAACGAAGGAGAGTTTCAAGAATGCAAATTGTAAAAAGCGAGAGAAAATCTTGAAAAATCAAAATTCAGGTATCAACGTTCTTTGGAGAAAAAATTCTGCGCGGTACGATTTAGTGAATTTTCCACAAGAGGGGTGTGTACTTATCTCCATGGAAGTGGTACCGCCCCTAGAACCGGTGGACCAATCCCGTGATATAAACCAACCCCCGTTCTGCACGTAACTCGGAGCTTGATCGAGGGTGAACTCTCGAAAGGAGACTTCAGTTTTCTCGGTGTCGTCTATCGAGAACGATAAAACGACTCTCTCGCAGTGAGATTCCAGGGTAAAAAGAACGCAAAGCTATATCTTTGTTAGTTTTGCCAAACAACCGACAACTTACGAAAGGATGGCAGGCCCGTATTTATCACCCTTAGGACCTCAGGCTGACTTGCTCACCGAATATATGTTTGGAAGACGTCGTCAGGTCAGTGTACGTTTCTTTTTTGCTACTGTTTAGCTCCTTTTTTTCTATATTTTCACATATTCGTGCTTGTATTATTAAAAGCAGCCAAATCGTGTTCGAATCTCCTTCTTCTCCCTTCTCCCTCGCAATTTTCTTTCGCTGTGTTCCTTCTTTCATACACAATCTTCACTGATGCATATTTTGTATAATACTACCTTTTATTATTATCTAACGGTATAATGCTTTATTCCTATAAAAACAATGTGTGATAGGAACATATTCGAAATAACAATTAACGGCAAAAGTGCTGTTTAGTTCGTTTTAATTAGTTATCGCTTAATCGTTATGAAGCAGGTTGTTTTCATTTATTGGAAACCAGTGACTGAAAAATATTGTACACATATGTAGATACAAGAAAAAAATTTTGTCGTCAGATTCATGTCCATATGTAAACAAATTCTGTCGTTATAAGAGAGCCGTTTAATTCTTTTGCGTATTACTCGACCAAGTAAAATATTGATTATTGATTACGATTATGTTCTATTATGTTCTTCTTTACCGTATAAACGAATCATCGATTTATTCCTTTACGAGATTATGCCAACTTGGTACATTTGTTTTGGTGGTAATGTAATTGTAAGTTTTTACGCTCGAATATGTTAATATGAACTTTGTACTTAACTGAATGTCATAAGATGGTTTTCCGATCGTTACGAACGATTTATTATCGCTAAAGAGAATTCCAGCGCTAACTAAAAGCAAGCGCATAATTGACAACTGACTAAAATCAAACTGCGCTGTATTTCGCTGCAATAGCTATCGGCTATTAACTATTCCTACGTATATGTATATATATAATAAAAAAAAGTAGAGATACGTTCATTTATTTATAACAGATGAGTATCTATACATGAACCATTGTTATACCTAAAATCGTAGTTAAACAATGCGTCAAATTTATATAAAATTCTCTACTAACGCATTAATCTGCTAGCACAAGGGATGTAAAAGTGAAACGAAAACAAACACGAAAGAACTACTCCTCTGATGATTAATTCATATACCTACAGCTTTGTCAAACGTTACAAGTTACGTAAAAACGTAATAATATACTTCTCAAAATACGTGTAATTTCTTCCGTAAAAGATTCTTATTAAATATGAAAAATACTCTAAATGCCAAAAGCTTGACCATTACGCGATTACGTAACAACGATCAACCTCAAATTTATATACCTATATGTAATAAATTCTATAATGTAAGCAGTTATAAAAAAAAGACTGAAAATTTTAAAAAGGTAATGAAAATATTATATATTCGTCATTCATATATGTATATACCTATCCTAGTACGCTAATGCTTGTAAACTGTATTTCTAAAATAAAAGAATTACATATCGCTTTAATTCACATTAATACAGAATTCGTAAAATTAATTGGTTATTTTTATTCTTTTATCATTTATGATTTTTATTTTCCTGTCGATTAATTTTATGCTACAGTTCCAAAATATTTTCTTCTTATATAGCCTTCATGTATATTTTGTCTGCCTTCCATCTTCCAAACGTACAAAAAACCTGTTGTTATCTTATCTTTTAATTGATTAGTTATGTATGTGTGTGTGTGTGTATATATGTATAATAAAGATATAGATAGTATATACCTACGTATAATATATGAACGCATATATTAATGCATAGTAGGTAAACAAAGAAATTAGTTGCAACAGTGTGTAAACATACTACATAAATGAAAAAATCTACTAATATTTACCCAGTTTGAAACTTTGTATATTAAAAGTATGTATGCATATGATGAAGGTTTATTGGAATTTCATGATGTCGTACATTATTTAAATAACATTTCGTTAGGTTTTAGATGACAGATCTCCGGAGGTACAGTCAACGTACCTACTGATATTTATACAGATAGAAATTCAAAAACATAGAAAAATGAATAAAACTAAAAAGACAGTTGCTTTAAAACGTAATAATATGAACAATCGGAACAACGAAAATAATTCGATTGATTCTAAGCATATATGTACCTACTTACCATAGGTATATACTTAATATCAAACAAGGAAATTTTCTTATATTTATATAAAGTATGTATTTTTCTGAATAGTAAAGTGAAATAAGTTGACGTAAGGAAATAAGAAATTGAAATGAAATAAAATTCAACATAATTTAGTATAATCATGGTCTCTCTGTAATTAAAATTAAACCTAAATTAATTTTCAGTATTTTAATATTTTTAGTATTTCCCATTCTTATTATTTTTTTTTTTTTTTTACCAAACCAAACATATATAACGCATTTTTATTTATTTGGCAGGAAAATCAATAAAAATAATTTTTATTATTTTCCAACGCTACTCATGTAGATTATCATACTATGATAATCTGATCTGAC
Source organism: Bombus pyrosoma (assembly GCF_014825855.1). Lineage (NCBI taxonomy): Eukaryota > Metazoa > Arthropoda > Insecta > Hymenoptera > Apidae > Bombus > Bombus pyrosoma. The sequence goes on from NC_057780.1 coordinate 14,235,154, forward strand.
AATGAGATCAACTATGTGATATAAGTTTAGGGACATAAAACGTAGTAGTAAATATCTTTATACGATCATTAATTATTGTTAATCATGTCTGAATAGAGACGCAATCGGACGACTTTCACTCCGCAACAGCTTCAAGAATTGGAGTCGCTGTTCCAGAAAACGCACTATCCTGACGTTTTTCTAAGAGAAGAAGTCGCTCTTAGGATTTCACTTTCAGAGGCTCGTGTTCAGGTTAATAAACATAAATATTTTTCCCTGTTAACCCATAAATAGGTATTCTTCTTTGTTTTTTTTTTCTTATTATCAAATTAACAGGAAATTACTTTACTTTTAGGGAAATCACCTATTAGTTGTTGCTTTATGCATAAATCCTTCTTTATACGAAACCGAATTACAATTTATTTAGACACCATGTAAATGTATGTAAGAGATTTTTATTTTTCTCTCCAATCGTTTTTAAATCTGGAATTGACATCGCCCAAAATTTTTTACTAGAATTATCCGAATAATGGAAGAAACATTTAAAAAATAATTCGAAAACTATAGAGCTACTTGAATATCGATGTAACGTGTCTTCAAGTCTGTTTATAAAATATAATTTCCCACAGTTTGATTAGTATCTACCTATATTTAGCTGAAATTCTGTGTCAAAATTTTCTATTCACCCAACTACTATAATTTCTTTCGAATTTGTTGATGAATACAGAATCTTTCAAAAACCTCGTTTGCTACGGCCATTTTATTCTTCGCTATTTGACGGAGTCAAGCTGCACTACGCGTTTAGAGCTTCAAAGAGGTAATATAATAAAACAGAATACTTTATACAGTTGAAAAGATCATCATTTTTGCGGGGGATATTTACAAGTACATGATTTTAGAATGTTTTATAATTGAAATTATATTATTGTAACTAAATAACAAAAGTGCTTATTTTTATACAAATTACAGAAGCGACGCTAATATTCCATTACAATTTATAGCGAATATCGATCTATATTTTGTGGAGAATAATTTTTTGTAACCATCGATCTACACTCGAATAATTTGTTCCGTAAAGAGCATTAATGTTAATTTCCATGTGGGAAACATTTAGGCAAATAGTTAATATGGAAATATTTGATTAGCGATAGAAAAATTGGTAACAGACTAAAATGATAGGTATTAAAAATTGTATTTATAATATGACAAGAAAACGTTCAAAAACCTATTTCTATAATCGATACGCGTGATTAGCAAAATAAAATCTGCAATATTATTTTACAAGTCCATCTAAACACAGCTAAAATATCATAAAAAATTAAATAGTGCTAAATTATTTAACTAATCTATTTGCCGCCTGTTTTTTATTATAAACCACAAAGTCTGTAGTATCTACATTTTACAAAAATAAGTTCCTATCGGTATTTCATAATGTGTATGTAGCTACTTTTCAGCTGAAAATACTTATTTTATTTATGAAATAATAACGTGAATTATTTGCTATTTTAGGTTTGGTTTCAGAATCGGCGAGCAAAGTGGCGGAAACAAGCCCGATTGCAATTGTTACAAGATGCATGGAGAATGCGATGTTTGGGATTAGGAAGTGCAGCACCCCTTCTTTTAAGGCCGCCACCTACAGCATCTTTGGAACGACCTGATGCTGCGACACCACCACCCCCGCCTCCCCCACCTCCGCCGCCTCCACCGCCTTCAGCCTCTGCTTCTACCAACGGACCACCTATAACTATAACGGCGAGCAACGCGGACAAAATACCTGACGCTTCAACTTTATCCGTTTGCAGAGATTACAGGATTCTTCCACCTCCTCACGGGTAATAAAATTACTTTCCTTAATCGTATTCCACTTTTACTAATTCAAACATGCAAACAGTAGAACAAGAATTTACGCAAAACGATATAACGCAGTCGTAAAATCAATGGACAGTGTTGGATTGTTGAGTATCGAAACGTATTATTTATTACATGGCATAAACCCAAAACACACACTCTCTCTCTCTCTCCTAACTGTTCTTTCCTGCCTTTCGAAAGTAGATATACGTTCTAATCCTAATACCTTATATATCCCTAGATTTAATGAAACGTCGTAACTCACATCGGAATATTAATTTACAAATAACTTTTGCAGCCCAAAATTTAAATGTTTCTAGGAAATGGATATACTACTGAATGCTGCTACATCAATGGATAGCCTTCTTAAAACTTCAATTTACAACTGCGCTATGCCGTTTCTATCTAGTACCTAAGTATACATAGGCGTGTTTTAAATTAGACTTTTGATTGATTAACTTCTACATTTAATTTTCTTAATATTCGACAGAGTATGTGAATATGCCGTATCCTAGCGTATTTTCGACATTTATGTTCCAATTCAAATGAAAAAATTCGCACACATACGCACCTGTCGTAGCAAAACCATCAATCTTATATAATATACAGAAATAGTATTATTCAAAATTCGAAGTTAATAAAGGATTAAGAGGAAAGTTCTTAATTCATTAATTGTACGTTATTTCAGCATTTGAATTATTTAAACTCTTCTAATAATAGCTACTTTATGTAAAGGATACAGTAATTAATAATGTTACATAAAAGTATTTCATGTTACATTGCTCTTAATACTATAGAGGAAATTATTGTTCCAACATACCGAAAAGGTTACAAAAAGGATCGGTCATCTTGTACTGAGTATTTTAAAATAATCTTTAGAATGCAAACATGAAATTTCGATTGATCAAGTTTCCAGTTTAACACGCGATATAAATTTTTATCTTAGATATTTAAAAATTCATCGATACGAGGAAATTGACGCTTCTTTCTAATAATTAAATCTATTGTAATATAATATAATTAAATTCGTAAAGTTGAAACAAATAAGAAACAAACGATATTTATTGATGCGAAATTTTTTAATTATATACTTAGTGTTTCTATGACATATGATAGATTGGAGAAAAACTTTCATTAACTTCGATGAAACAGATATTTTGTTCTATAACAAAATGAAACATTTCATTTATTGAAACTACGTAAAAATATGTAAAAGATAAAGAGGAATACAAGAAAATAAGAATAAGGGATATTCTTCCAAATACTATATACATAAATAAGTACATAGTAGCAGTGGACGCTAATAAATATGAAGTGTGTACTTAGTATCTACAATATAAAAAATATGCATAAGTATAAATATGTTTGTGATTCCTAGTAGGTACACATAATTTACGAGACTAGATGTATCTATGTCCATACATTCAGATATTGAATTAATGTGTTCGTTATAACTGTAACATACCTATGCAATATACCTGTTTATGTAAATGCGGAAAGACACTTCATTTTTATAACTAGGTGCATTAGCTTACGACTTTTTACATATTAATAGTATTTATATATGTGTGATAATATGTATTTTGCACTTTTATCCTTAAAATTTCATTCACATAGAAAGGACAATTATTACATTTCAGATATTCTCTGACCTGTGAAAAGTCTCCAGAAAGAATGAAATGTGGTTGTGGTTCTCCACCAAGAATATGCGGCAGTCCAGTAGAAAGAGACATCAATTTAACCGCTAGAGATAGGCCTCAAGAGGCTGAGATGGATCTCACCGTGAAGGGTCCACCCAGGCACACACCGACCGCTACTTTATTCCATCAGCTACCCCAACAAGAACTCAGTCCATCGCAAAATGTCGACGAACCTTTGGACGTTACACTTAATGCTAACAAAAACAATTAATTGTTTCTTGTTACGTTAGCTTTATATAATTCAGTTTCTCACTCGCGACTTACTTATTATTTCTTCACTTTTTCAATCGAAAGAATCAAATATCTACAATGGACAAATCAGCTGTTGAAAAATCTTTGTTCTAAAGGTACGTCGTTAAAATTTCAAATAAAAATGCTACTTACAATTATATTAAAGTACTCAAGTAGTTAGTTTAAAATTGAATATTTCTCCACAAATAACTTTCACTTTATATTTGTAACATTATTATTTTTCGATCTTGACAATGTTACAAGTGCTTCGTTAAACACAGTATTTTAGGTAATCTCACTAAAAATCCTTATATATTTTACGTTCTACATCCTCTTCTTGCTCAATATTTTACAAAATTACGAAATATCTCAATCATTATTTATTGTATGTTGCGTAATTTTTATTATCTCATTTATTTTTATTGGGATAAAAAAATATAGTTTATTTTCTTTTCTACATATATAGAAATGTACATATAATATGTATATGTATTCTTCATTGTCTTTACCAAATTATATTCATTGATATAATGTATTATTAAGAATGATAATTGATTATATAAAATGTACTATTTATTTTATTGTTATAGTCAAAACGTTTCTTTCTTTTTAAAAAATATGTCAGAAGTAATGGATTTTGTAAAAGTTATGTGGTTTTAAAAGCACATGGTAATGAACAAACTTTTTTCTATAAAACAAGCGTTCTAAAAATACATTAACCATTTAAGCGATTATGTCGCATGCGTTAAAACTGAACTCAATTCGCATTCATAAAAAGAATGACGGATATAATCGGTTTATAAAAATTTATGTCGAGTACGTTGTGCTATGAGATTGTTCTGCGTTGGTACCTTCCAATGTCTCATCACACTAATCGTCTTCTTTAAACTTATTTTTTCCTGTTCAATAATAAATTCAGCCCTCAAGATACTGTATTGATTATAATGGACATACATACGTATACGCTAGTGGAAGAAAATTCGTGCCACTGTGAAGTACATTCTACACTTTCACCGATAAACCACAACTAGAACTTTCGCGGGGTTAACATCAGTTTTATTTTTTACAATTACATATGTAGTTATTACCACCTAGTCATAATTTTATTTTGTTATTAATAAAAATTACCTAATAAAATAAATTCTATGTTTATTTACATTTTACTGCTAATGATGTAATGTTCTTAATACATTTTAAATCGTATGATCTAAAATACGATCTGAAATTACAGGACATACACAGAAAGCATTTTTTTTAAATTCTAGAAATAAAATAGTGACCTTGTAAGGGTTACATATATTCACAATATTATTACTATATTTACATTACATATATGTTACATATATTATTTCATGCAAACATTAAATGCTTTTTACGTTCGTATAATATATATATAATATATTACATTTTTAAATTGTTACCATCTATTAATTCGACTGTTAATAAAAGACTAATGTAATAATAATTATAAAACGATAATTATACTTTTACGTCAATTCAGTTTTATCCATATTGTAGATATTATGAAGTTGAAGGTGCTGCTCAAGTATAGTAATAAATGTAGCATGAAATAATTGACTGTCGTTTTATCAGCATCTCATTTTTCGCTGTGAATGCATACTATGGATACGTGATGAATGGAATGGTGATTTTTAAACTGCTTCAACCACCCTGTGCTCGTGTGAAAGTTGGATATGAATTCTATTTCTTCATGTAATTGTGCCTCTTTGTTCCGAAGCACTAGATCAATCACAGAACCGTTGCCTAATCATTTCTTGCTCTGAAAACCATCAACGTACAAACGATTATCTCATTATTTATTCTGTGTTCTACTGACCTTTCTACCTTGTTATGTAACATGTATTATATTGTCTCAATCGTATCTTGTTAGTAAATTATGAGCTTATTTTTATTATCTCACCGCTTTCGTTCCGCTTTTATATTACTCTTTGAGAAACTCTTCTTCTGAGTTTCTGATGACGTAGGATAGCTTTCATCAGACCGATTCTTCAGTTATCATGATGCACTTTAAGTATCATTTTGAACCTACAGAATAAATCAAAGTGTTTTTGGTAATTTTAATAAAGAGTTAAATAAATCAAAATGTTTTTCCTTATTATATATTATGCACATATTCTTTTGTGCTCATAATTCACAATAGTTAAATTTCAACATTCTGAAACTCTTCTCGTACTTGTTTAATTTTATGGATTATAGTTTATATACTTTTTATGTAGTAATAAGTCTCAAAGCACTATTCTCTAATTGTCTAACAATATCCACATGTTATTAGAGAGAAAAATGTCTACATTCTTATATGTTTGTCTTTTATATATGATTTTTCACTGACTAAAGCTGTAAAATATTTACCTTTTTTACAAAACCTCTATATTTTCCTTAGCTAAATGGTAATTTTTTATTTGTTAAAATTTTTTGCCACTGATGAGAGCAAAAGTGTATATTGCTTTTTTATAAGAAATTATTGATTTATTACTTGTAAACTTCAATCACACAAAAGCCTTAATAAAAGTAAATGTATAAAATGGTGAGAAGAAAAAAGTGTAAAATTAATACTAAAATTGATACTTATGCATATGTATGAATACCTTTCACCTTTCACTATGTTAGTAACAATCATCATTTCTGAAATAATATACACTGTATTTATTCGTTGCATGTGTTAATTATTCTTCATTTATTTTTTATTCATTTTTCATTATATTTTATGGTGTTTCTTTTGCTTTAACTTTCAAATTTTCTTCCATTCCCCATTGTTTGTCTTGCACATTGGATATTTTAACAGCGTAATGAATTAACAATGCAGGATATATAGACAAAGAAAGCAAAAGATTTAAAGAATAGATTTGTTTCTATGGATATCCTTGATCTTTTTATCAAATTCTATCCTTATTTTAAAGCAACCTCTCAGGTATCATTTAGTTATAAATTAGTTCATAGTTAATCAATTATGTCTTTAATATCTGCTTAATTTCTTTCGTGTTCTTCTTATTTTCAACCTTTTTATTTCATATAAGTGCGAAGGTAGATGAATATTATATTGTATTATGTAACTATCACTTTTCATAATTCGGGTATTTTCTATGATTCTTCTTACAAAATGCAGCAATATTTATTGTTTAATCTTATTGAACATTTATTCTTCTCTACAATTTGTACGAGGTAAGCTGCTGGTATGCACCATCGTTTGAGAATCTTACATCACATACAGGACTCTTCATTATATCTTCTCCTTGTGATTATATCAAACTATTGTTATACAGAAACTTTTGAGACATTTTAGAGACATTTCATGATAAATATTTTTTTATGAGTAAGAAGTGCCTGTAAGGTTTGAAAGTAAAACTATTTCTTTTTTGTTTTCATTTAGGTATATTTTTTTAGATAGATGTATAGTCAACTCCAAGACGGATACATATACTTATAGTATTTAGTATCCCAAAGTTATTCAAGCTTGTTGTTACATGAATTAAAAAAAATAACTTTAAGTACAATCGCTGTGTACAAGTATTGGGTCCCCCGGAAAGTTCGTTCCGAATTACATTTCGATTCAATATACATTTATTGAATTATATAGGTGTCATTTTGTTCCACAACCTTTCTTCATCTTTCACGCAACTTGAATATTCCATCCTTCCAGAACCTCTTAGGTTTTTCGGCGGAAAACTTTTCAATATGATCTTTCATGTCGACCAAATTCCTCAAAGATCGGAACGAACTTTCCGGGTGATTCAATACAAATATTTTCCTGTTTTTCCTGCTCTTTCACTACATAAGACAATATCTAAAAAATAGAACAATTAAATATTATAATAATTTATTTTATTCATACATAGTTTTTAAACCCACTTTTAATATTTTCAATACAAAAAGATATAAATATGAACAAGTAGTATTAAAAACTAATGATAGTATATTGAAACAGGTAATAATGAGTTGATAATAACTCATATGATATACATACAAAAACATTTCTTTATTATATATCTCATAATATAGAAGGAAATATAATTCTAGTATCTTTATATAAAATTAATAAAGCAAACAAAACAAATAATACATTTAAGGCAGTGAATTTAATATTAATGAATAAATATTAATCTTTGTGTTAGTATGAAATTATTATACATTAATATTTCTTAAAAATTAGTAATAAAAACATTAATTAAATAACATGTATCATTAATTTATAATAGTAAAATGTTCTATAATGTAATGTTGGAAGAAGGAAACTAATTTTAGCATGTAGTAGGCCTTTAGGAAACATTAACGCACTTTTTAAATTCGCAGAATTACTCTTTTTTATGGTAAAAATTATTAGGCCTATTGAATATATCGAAGTGTCTCGATATTAATATAATATTCAGTCTTATGTTGCCTTTCTACTATTTTTCTCATCAATATTTTATGTCTCATAAACGTATGCAAAAGCTCCTGAAAGTAATGAATATGTTAAAATAAATTTAATGTCAGTGTCATAACAAAATAAAAATGATAATAAAATTTATACGTCTTACTTTGAAAAATCACTACTTTTTTCTATAATATGTTCAAATTCAGCAAAGCTAAGTGCACCATCATCATCCAAATCTGCTTCATCAAGTATATATTGGAGAACCTGTTGAATATCTGTCTCGTTTAATCTTTGTGGAGCAGTAAGTCTATCTACAACTTGTCTTAAATCTCCAATACCAAGCATATCATCTCCATCAAAATCTGTATACAATATAATTCAATCAATAGATTAAATTTATAAAGAAACTGACAAATAAGATGTAAATATTACCGAATATTCTGAAAGCATGTTCTGCTTTTACAGCTTTTGGAGCTGCGTCACTAAAAACAGACATCATGTCTAAAAAATCTTCGAACGTACAATCTCCATCTTGACTAGAACTAAAAACTTTACAAATCCGGTCTCCGAAAGGATTTGCTCTTAATTCAGGATATTGTAAGATTTTAGACATTGGAAGTTTTGCATTTCTATTATGACCAACCTTCTCTGGAGCAAGTGCTTTAAACTTTTGATGTGCACTGTTATACAAAATCAAAATTTCACACATGAATTAGTGACATTCAATATATAGACTGTTAGTTTAAATACAGAAATATGAAAAGTTGCTAATAATACATAATAATACATAAGAATATAAGAACTGTTCTTAATTATATGATCATAATAACTGTATAGGAATAAACACAATCATAAAATTATTGATATTTTATTGCATGTTCTGTATGTACGTGTCTGTGATACAATTAATAAAATATTGAACATTAATGGTTCTTAGATATAATAAATAAAAATGTTGTATGTCTGAGGGTAAAATATTTTTACAAAATAATCAGAATAACATAAGATATTTGTATTTGAAATACGTATAAAATATCACATTAAAACAGATCTATTCTTCATTTTGAAACATATATGTAAAATATAAAAGTAAATCTGTTTTTTATTCTTCATAAATACATTCAAATACATTACATCGAAAGATTAAAAATCTAAAGTAATATCTATATTATTATTGTAAAAAACAGAATATAAATAGCTATGCATCTTCCTTTTTCTAATATTAAATAAACCAATGTGTTAGAATAATCATTGTATATTCCTAACTATTACAAGAAGCTGTTAAATAGATATTATTTAAATTATTTAAGTATACTTACTGCAATACTTCTTTTTTCGTAAAATATGTCAAATCCTATAATATAAGATAAGATTAAATAATTAAACAAAATTTATGGATATTGAGTTATTAAGAACAACCAAATACCTGGTAATCTTGTAATTCTTCTTCAGAAAATTGACTTTTACCCACTCCCATCTTTTATGGAACTCAAAAAATTAATTTACTACCCTCTACACAATTACTAATCAATAATATTTATTTTTTCAAGGCATTAGATTTATGATCTCCTATATTAATGTTACGCTTGTCTTTAGCGCCTCAAACGATCGATAAATTTCTTTTATCTAAAGAGAATACTATTCATCTGCAGATAATACAAGATGATATCCACAATGAATAAATATACTGTTTTTTAAATAAATATCGATTAATATCGTATAACAGGAATCTGAACATATCAATTTCGTTACTACAAATTGGTTTATGTGAAAGATATGAAAATTATTATTTAAATTTAAGATAGTTCATGTATATTCATTAACATACACACTGATGTTTTAGACATAAGTCAATACATATTAAGATTGTATTCAAATCATATTGAAATTCCTATACATTGTTATATATAATATAGTATCTATAATTATGTAAGAATAGTTTACTTATTCAATTGTAACAAATACATAAATTTTTTTAATACAGTTACAATTAATGTGAGAGCCTTATTTGAAAGATTTTTACATTGAACAATTCAAATTATTCGAATGTTTAAAATTTGTCTGTTTTAATCGTCCTCTGTTTACTTCGGTCTGATTGGTTCCAATATAGGGACCTGTGTCATACTTCTTGTATTGGTTTGTAGTTACGTTGGAATAGTTACAGTTGGTTACACGCAATGGCAAGTTGGATTTGTGCCATTTGTCAAAGTTCATTAATATTTCTGTGCAATTTGTGTTTTTTTTTTGTTTCTATTTTCTGTATTATATGATGTAAACACCAATCGTCGAATCTTTCCTTATAACTTGTACAACTTAAAATACTTCGTGCCAAAGTTATCTCTAAATTATATGAAGTGCAGTGACATAAATATTGAATAAAATAAAAGAAGGTTAAGAATCGGCTTATTGTAACATTGTAACCTATATAATTTGCTTTTTCTTCGGTTAGTTATTAGTGGACCCGATTTGTTCTATTTAATTACATTAAGTTCAATTATTATAGTTCTATTCATTTCTATTTATATTGCAGTCTGAATTAACAGCCAGTTTGTAAGAAGACATTGTAACATGGTTCAACAATATCAGTCACCTGTTCGGGTGTATAAGCATCCTTTTCCGCTCGTAATGATGGTGCGTTTGTTGTATATTTTTTTATTTCATTATCATTATTTATAGCAACCTATATTACTTTTTAACTTACTGAATTACATTTAGTTTACGCTATATCATATATATGATGTGTATATTATGTACATACATATTATGTGTAGTAAGGATTATATTACGTGTGTATATATGCAAATTAATAAGATGAACTATACATAATTTCAAAATTTGGAATTAGAAAACATGAATGCGTTATATCGTATGAAGTTTGTTAATAATTTATAGTTTGTGTGGATTAAAATGTTATATCACCGCTGTATATAGTTACTTACAAAACTGAACATACACACAATATAGAAATCTGTATGGTTTAAATAACATAACAAATAAAGAGATCTTTTTGTAAATAAAATTGGTTGTAGGCATATGTTAGTAATTAATCATTCAATAAAAGCATAAGAATTATATTAATATAATTTTATTCATTGAAATAAGCTAGATATAAAAATAGTATTTGCTACTATATAGTTTCATAATGCTATAAAATTCTTTGTGCGTGTGATTGTAAGACCTGTATTTTTTTTTAATAATTTCTGATCTTGTGTAAATTGAATATATTAATTTTAACTTTATTGAGAAATATTGCATTATTCTATAAATTTAGGTTACAAATCTTTTTGCAATTCCCAACAGTTTGTTCTATTTGCTATAGAAATATACGGTTCCTTTTATGCTGTCCTATTATTATAATTGTCATTTTGTGGTATCCAAAACAGTTTCCATTGAAATAATTTCCTTACTTTTCAATAGCATATCAATTGTCAATGTTTTTCATTTTAGGAGTAATTTTAATTTGCCTGATTATATATTCTCCATTTGTTTTAGTTATAACATTTTTCTTTCCTTGTTCTGTTTTATTATACAATATCTAATTGTATCTATAAATATAATATATGTATTTCTTATCTTTCGTATAGTAGTGTAAGCTCTATTTATTATGTCTTACAGATTTGCGCTGAGAATATAATTTTATCATTAATTTCCATGTTGAAATGTTAGTCTCTGGTCTGTTTAAAGCCATAATGCAAACTTTTATTAATATGTAAAGAAACAGAAATGATTATTGAATATAACATAGCGTAAGTTAAATATATGTTTTGGTGCTTTAGAAAATGCAGTTTTTAAGTAACTCTATCTATATAACAATCAATTCAATTTTTGGCAACAAAATGTACATATCATTTTATTTTAATGAATAAGATCATATTAATATAGCTGTATATAGTATTGGGTCATCCCAAAAACTCAAGGTTGTCCCAATAAAACAAACTGTATCATACCTAATTCAGTAAAATAATATACACAAAAAATGTTGTGCATCTATTATTTCCTTGTATTTCCTTGTAAAACAAAAGAAACTTTTGGGACAACCTAATAATTAATACATTGAAGATATTAAAGATGTAGTTGATTCATTCATGCTATATAGTATTTCTATTATAAATTATTTACTATTTAATGCATGTTAAGATACAACTTATTTTGAAATAATTACATTGTTTTAATAAAAAAGCATTTCAGATGCTAGCATGAACAAAATAATTGATTTTATTTCATTTATATATTTTTAATAGTGTTGATATAAAGATTTTTATAAATGCCTATTAACTAGTAAATTAAATTTATTTTGAAGAATAGGTAATTCTCTTTTAATGTAATTTTTAAATTACAAATATTTTATAATGCACATTTATAATAGATTGTATTTAATAGCATACACATATATGTAATATATAGTGCTCTATATTCATCATCATCCTAGGTTAAAACCAAACTCATATTTTTAATTTTATAGTATATTAGGCTGCATGGAAGAATTTATGTGTATCTATTATAATGCCTTTCATTATAGAACAATGTATATTCTATTCAAATTATTTATTTATTTACAGCACGCTTTACACATGTGATAACATTGTTATTAATGTTGTTATAACATAAATGTATTTTATATATTTTTCACACATTTTAATTTGCCTTTATTATCTGTTTCGTGATATAAATAATATTTTCCCTTCTTTCTAACTGCTGAAACATCTAATTCTTATATTTATACAATATATTATTATATTATACTATTATAGTTATATTATATTATATTATTATATTATAGTTATCTGGTACAATAACCTCTATATATTTAAATATACATACTATGGATATATTTCAATATTATATTATTATATTATAGTTATATTGATACAATAACCTTTATCAATAGTGCATATATTTAAATATATATATTATGGATGTATTTCAATATAATTGAATGTATTTAGGTACATTATAGATATTATTTTCCCAATAAGAATATGTAACCTTCAGTTTTGATATATCCAGAATGTTTGTGATAATTTATAATTAGTATTATATATATTTTTGTGCAATTCAACACCATCTTGTCAAATATTATAACAGGTTTAGTATATCATATTTGAAAATTGTTGGTTAGTAAATATATTTGACTATTAGTTGCTATCATGGAATATAATAATTGGATAGTAGTATTACCTCCAGAGGTGTGAAAGAAACCCGGAAATATCGAGTCGGATCAGGTCGAGAAATTTTTTCGGGATTGGATCCGGCCCCGAAAGTATCTTGAGACTCGAGACAGACTCGAGAACCCGGACCATATTTCTAACAACTAGCTATATAGTGTTTGCCCGTTCTATAACAAAGCTAGTTGCAAAACAACATCGTTCGAAAACGTTTTTTTCGAAATTGTCGGGAATTCCAATATTTTCGAGTCTCGAAATACTTTCGGGAACCGACCCGATCTCTGTTCGACCTGTTTCGAGCATCGGGTACCCGCACATCTCTAATTAATGAGTGCTGGACGTAGAATTTTCAATTTTTCGTGCATTTCTTCGATATATACTGGTAATATATTTCGGCTGTGATAGTCTCTTTTAAAACGAGTAGTGAAGTACTCCAGTTATATTCCACTAATTGTTAACAATATCTTCCGAGGATAAAGTGACAAGGTTTCAGAACATGAACAGTCAACTGATCTTTATCGAATCACTGCGGAGGTCTCTTTCGATTGTCGTAAAGAACTTACTTTTCAATGTTGATAGTAATGCGATTAAAAAATGGCTCTCAATTACATGTGGTTAATAACGACGAGTACGCATTCAATCACTGTAGCTCATATCTTGACATTTTTTCACGTGACGCGACGCGGCGTCTCGTCGGTAGGAGACACGAACGGCTCGCAGTGTATCGGACATAATTTTTCGACGACATCTACTTTAAACGGAATCATTGAAAGTAAGTTATTCTTCATAAATTTTCGTTTCATTCTGAAGTTCAAGGTCAACTGAAGGTCACCTTATTGTAGGTAGTTGAATTCGTTCTCTTAGCGGCTGCAACGAAATGTAAAAAAATATATAAGATAACTGTTAAAAAACTCAAAATCATCTTGATTTCTTAGATACTATAAGGCATCAACAAAACACAATGTATTCATCTGATCAGAGTTCTTAAATACAATAAATTTCACTTCAAACATTTTTTGATAAAATCAGTAGATGACGAGTTATTTCACGATAAACGATAGTTTTTACTGACCCTGTGTACATATATACTATATATGTTTATATTATAAATATGTACATGACATTATTAATTAATAGAATATGATATAGAAATAAAATGATCTTGTAAATCTTAAGGACGTGAGATATTGAATGCGAAAAAGTTGAGTAATAAGTTTAAACTTCTTAAAATATCTATAAATATTACAAAATTAAATATCTCAAATACATATAAGTACTATCGACTTGTATTTAGTGTTTACGAACGTTTCTTCCTTTTGTATTTTTAAGCGATTTCTATTAATCTATTATATTATTTCTATCAGTAGTTTAAAATTTTTTATTTAATTCTGAATATCGAATCGATACAGTGCATTAATATCATATTGGCGAGACATTTTATATGCGTAACTCGTAATTAACCAAAATTTGAATATTAAAAATTTGTCGAAAAAAGAGAAATGTCATTTACATATCTTTCATATTTTACAATTTCTTCAGTTTAAATATTCACATTTATGTACGCACATGCATTCTTGTATTTACTTCATTTTCAGTTTAATTTTTAAATGAATGCTATAGAGTGCATCTGTTATTTTCAAGAATAATACGTTTAAGCGTACACATCATAAAAAAGTAAGGATATTTCTAATAATTTTGCAATATTCCTTGTTTTGGTACGTCACACATACAGTTTCAGATGTTTAATTTAGAGCTAATTGATCCTTCAAAGACAGTAACAAAAAGTAGAATACCATTTAAATTGCATTTCACTATATCTCATTTACTCTCATTGATTCTCACTCTCATCATCAATTCAGATCCAAGAAAGCAAGCGGCAAGTAAGAGCAGACAATTCCTGACGTACCTACCTCCCTCGTTAACTGTCGTGGTGAGAGCTTGCAAGCTCCTGAGGCTGCGACAGCTAAGTTAGGCATCAACGAACAGTGGACATATCTCAGTAAGCAAATCAGAATATGAAACTGTCACAAACAATGCATGAAAAATTTGAAAATTGTTATACAATTACCTTCGTAAATGAGCTTCTTGGTGGACGGTATTTTGTACTTCAAATTATTAACACTGATAATAGTGTTATATCAACAAACTTATAATTATCATATTCTCTCGTATTCCGTGTGCAAAGATACAGGATGGAATGTCTATATAAAGAAAGATTACGGACATAAAAGATAAATATTGAAACTGAAGTATTTTTATGTACTAAGATCTCAAAAAAAAAGTTAAAATTTTTAAAAATTCAATTTGGAAATTTTGCAAACATAAACGAAGATTATTGTTAAAGAATGTAAAGCAGTGAGGATAAACATATTTATTGTTCGTTTCTAAAGCGATACATAATCTTGAATTTAGAAATGAAATTTTGCCTCGTAAGAATAGTGATGTGAGATACTTTCTGCATTCACAAGTTAATTAGGTAATTATTTAAAAAAGGGAGCTCCAATTCTAGTTTTGTTAGATTTCGGATATGTTACAGAGAGGAGGGCTCTGAGTCCTGAGTAACACGTACTTCGTCCGAGGCGTGGGATCATCGTAATTCAAAAGTTAGATTAGGTTAGAATTTTTGGAGGATCTGGATGCTCAGCCCCCATATCTAACTTAATCTTACCTTTAATTTTTAATCATACCTTTCTGCTATTAGGATAGCAATCCTATTGGAGTAAATGTAATGTAAAAAGTACCATTTTCTTTTTGTCACAACTTTTAAACCACGGACGTCCCATGCCTTGGACAAAGTGTATGTTATTCAGGACTCAGAATCCTCTCCTCTAAAACATATCCGAGATTCAACAAAATCAGAATTGAAGCTCCCCTTTCTACATAATTACCGTTAATTATTCTGTTATGACTCGTTAAACTCATAGCCAGTACTGTTTAGAACCAGCATTGATCAATTTAAAATTAAAAGATGAGTGACATAGCAATATTAAAAATACAGTAATACCTCGATACTTGCCGGACACGATGTTCCTTCTAATTTCAAGATCTTCATCCCCAATATTGCAGGGAGTTCCGCTCAAGCTCAGGGAGTCCTGGTGTTCCTTTTAACATATTGCGAAGCTCGACGGCTAAGTAGTATAATTTGATCCGAATTCAAATGTTAATGAGACGATACTAATTCAATAATGAAAATTTTTTATCTTTGACTTTTTTTAAATTAAACTTTTCCTAATGTATTTGTGATACTTTTCTAATTATAGTAAGATGAAATACGATACATCTTAAATCACATTTACATACATACTTAACAAGCAAAAAAAAAAAAAAATTAATTTTATTAAATAAGCAATAAATAAATATATCGTGTTTGGTCTTATTTTAATCAGAAAATTTTCAGAATTACACTGATGAAAGTTCTATTCAACAAAAATAAAAAATCAACATTTCATTGTTGCACTAACATTGTTTAACTAACCGATATGTTTCTTTTCATCGATCTCTTTCTTTTTCACTCGCGCTGTCCTTCTCTACGTTTGGCAAAACAACGGGTCGTACCAATATTTATTGTTAAAATCAAAATAATTGGCGATCGTGTGTCTCGGCTTTCCGGCAATTATCAAGACATTTATTGTACTATTTACTAAAATTTACCTTAAAATGACCCTCTGTGGCCCAATTCCTTTTTTTTTTTAGTAGTTTGTGCTAATCATATGCCTAGGAAAAAAGATCAGAAAGTGTATAAAAACTGGAGTTGACCAGTTTGAGTTCTAAGAGATTTAACTATCATATGAAAACATTGTAGCAATGAAGTGCATTGCTATCTACTTGGAGAAAGAACGAATTAGATAGTGTTTAGGATTATTTGCCATTTTTACCAAAAACTTGATCAATTTACTAATATGTGCCCCTGTTTTACTATTTAATTTTGTGTTTTATATTTTACGGATTTTGCATGAACTATTAATGTCAACGTATAACTGTTATGTAAGTTCTCACAAATGTTAATTTTGTTTGTAGGCATATGAACGCAGATTTCCTACTTGTCCAAAAATTCCTGTTTTTGTCGGTTGCGAGATAGTTTCGGACGAAGAAAGTAAAAATGGCTCAATTAGAATAACAGAACGACGCTGTAAATTAAATGTTGAAGCACCGTATATTTTAAAAAAGGTATGTATGTAAATATATGTATATGTAGAATATGGTATGTAGTTGGTTTTTAGGTTTTCTATATCGGATGATATAGGTTGGCCGGGTCAAGCAATTTTTTTATTCTTCTCATAGATGGAATGGATGATATGGAGCGTTCTTGTTTTTTATGGATTGTTTCGGTGTCTTTTTCCTCTTTCGTGGTTCTTTCGTGGTTCTTATTGATTCTGAGAGTTTAAAGATTAAGTCGCTTAGTTGTATCGGCTGGAAGTGAGAATCTTCTCACGATATCAATCCCGGTTTTATTTATACTTGGTTCTTCTGTTTTGTCAGTTTGATGTCTTTAATGTTCCAGAAAATCTGAAGGAAATTTGGACTTGTGGTAGTTTGAAAACCATCTATAGCTACTATTTTTGTTTGCTTTGTTGTTATTTTGGGCATCGTTTAGCAATGTATCTCTTCTGTTTGCACATGAAGCCGCTCTGCTACCCTGTGTAGGTGAAAATTTTGTTTTCAGTGAACGACCTTCGTATCATTTTAACATCCTCTGGGTATACATAAACTTGTTGTCTCAAGCTAAGTATATGTGAAAATTCGGGATCAGAGATTCCTACTTTTAAATATGTTGTTTTCAACTAAAGTTTTATGTTGTGTTTTTTAAACATATCCTGGATTGTACAGTTGGAGATTTTTGGTGCGATGTTCAAAAGTATGATCCGATGTGGGACAAATGTCTATGTTCTTATTATTTGTTATTATAGACCTATATTTCGATGTTTGGTTTATAAGGGTCATCTTTTTGTACAAGTACATGCAGACTCTTTTGTTCGAAATTCAATAAATATTTTATTGATTTAGGTCCTATTATATTTGCGATGGCTCAAGCATATTTTTTGATTATGGCTTGATCCTTAGTTGGTGTGTATTCATATCTTATGACATTCACGTAGGAGGTTTTCGGTTTAGTTTCGGTTCCTGATTTGGGTTCTTTGCTCAGTGATCGACTAGGTGAGATTCCTGTACCCATAGATAGTTCTCGGTTTCTAACATGATAATATGTATGGTATACGTATATAGGAGCGAGGAATCAGTTGGTGTAGTGGTATTGGTATTACTAGCACTACCCTAGTATCGCTAATATTAGCACCATTTCTTTCGTTGTCACTATCACTTGCTTCAGGATGGCACATACTGGAGATACGTGATATTGTCAAATACGTCCTATCGCGATGAAAGCCAAGGCAAGATTGTTAAGGATGTTATTTGCGTATTTTATAGGTTAAACTTAAAAAAATATTTAGTATATGCGCATATATAGATTATCTAAATAATTCGTTAATTTATATGAATAAAAATATGCATTAGAAAAATGTTATTTGATCGCAGAAAAGATATCTGATCATTTTATAGTTGGGTCACCTCCTTAATCGCAATGAGATGTTTCAAGAAATGTAAAATAATCTAAAATATAATAGAAGTACTTTTTCGTCGAATAATCTACATAGCAATCGATAATCACTTCAAATATGTAAAACTTATATGCTTTTTATTCATAAAAGTAAGAGTAAGATACATTTTTTAATAATATACATATAAAACACCAAACATTACATCTATACAAAATTTAACCGATATGTTTTCGTTCTTCCCTAGAAATTTTTACTCTTGTCGTTTGTTTCAGATCATTGGAGTAGATTTTGTATACTTTATTCAAAGGAATGTTTTAAATAGACGAAATAGCGTTCTAGAAATAGAAGCGTATAATGAAAGTTTTTCATCTAGAGTATCGGTTATCGAAAAGTGCAGATATTTTGTAAGTATTTAGCATAATTTAATCATTATTTGACATTTTTATTGCTATTTCTAACATATTTTGTTCCTGTATATAATATGTCATATTTTTATAATTTATGAAAAAATGATATATGATGTAATTAAAGAACTTAATTTGGTTAAACAGAGTAAGTTCTACAACAAACATTTCATAAATAAATGATTTGTATAAAAGTTACAAAAAGAATTTGTTTAATAATTTATCTTTAACAACAGTTCAATATATGTAGCTATGAACAAATTTAGTGAATTGCTTGTGTTTTGCTTTAAAATAGAAAATCTGTAAAATTTAAGAACAATTTTCTATTTAATAATTCACAAAATACCCAATCCTAATTATTATATTAGCGGTACTGCTTTGCCGTACCGGTATATTTAGCACGCGTTACTAATTATGTATCTATTAAAGAAGAGAATTATTATGAAATTGGTGGAATAGTAACAGAATAGATAAATGTTTAACTTTAACTAAACTTCTTTTCATTTTCCTATCATATTTATTTAATTAAAAGCTAATTGGTTAAACTTTTATTTAACGATTTAAATTTTAAATGAATCAAGTATTACGATTTTAGTGTATATTTTACTATTAAGTGTATTATTTATGAATGTGATTATATTTTTTCTGCCTAAAGCGATTGTTTGCTATCCATGGTTGCTTCGAGACTTTTATTCTTGGCGATGAGTAGGATACGTTACAATCAAAAATTTTTGACTTTGAAATTGATGCTCAAGGTCAATTTTTAACGAACTATTTATACAAATCTCCACTGTCCCAGAGGTGTAGAATCACGCTATGGTGTTTTTTTTCTACACTTACTTTTTATAAACTTTTTTGTACACCAGTATTATAATACCATATGTGTCATTATGATATTTCGACCTTATTCTACTTTATTGTTAACCTTCTATAAACCTTTGATTTTTGGAAAAATAATTTTTAAATTTTTAAAAAATTGTTTCAGAGTGATATTTCAGTAAAAAAGTTTCTTGTCTTCATATTACTTGTTATTTAATATGAATCATTAAAACGAATCATGTTATTTAAATTAAAAAAAAATATTACGCCTTCTGTTCTACCGTATACTATGGATGAATGAAAATCAACTCAAAATCTATATACTAATTTGAGAGTGGAATCGATTAAGAAATACTTTACTGTTGTATGATGGGAGCTTTTAATAGTCGCACTAAACCTGACATTTTTAAATCAGTTCTATTTATAACAAGGCACGTCTATGCGTTTACCTTTGTTCATACATTAGTATAATATTAAGACATTTACAGAAAATAAGGTAAACGTAAAAACTTAGTAGGGATGTATTAAAGCATTTAGAATTATTATTTCATTCAGACTCTTGGAATAAAAAGAATCTGTATATTTGTATGTTATAATGTAAAAATCTAATCAATTGTATATAATATTTTTTCGCTATGACCAATGAAAGTTGGCATTTGTATTATTACATTTTTCATTGTATTTATTATTCTTTGATTTCATGAATTCCATATGTGAAGTCACGAATCAGATTCGGAGTTTTAGTATATATCGAACTAAATATTGTAACTAGTTTTCGCGATTTTAAACGTGTACCGATAAGCCCTAGGATCTGTCACTCTCTCGAATTTTGTAAGTGCCAACGGCTATGGTTACGTATTTATTAGCATTCGGACGTCCAAGATGTACGTTCGCCCTGGCGACATCCGCTGTTTTCATCGCTTGCGATAAATTCAAATTGCGATTTGCCTACATCCTCGTTCTTACAAGTCGTGAACCCATTGTGCTATTTGTTTCACTATAAAATTTGAAAACCTTGTTTGTGCTGATGGTCATTGCAATAAAACGAAGCCGCCTGGCGGATTAGAAGAAGAAGAAGATCTATGCCTCATTGACTTCCACACACATCCCGCCATTCTCGTTCCTAACTTACATTCTCAGCGTCAAAGTTATTATCGCGCTATCGAACATTTTTGAGTCCTTCGAGCTGGATCGGCAAGAACGACGAAGAACCAGGTATCATGGACAAGCTCATCCAAGAGATTTGGCTTATGGCTCGTGAGATGCTGTGTTTTGTAGAGAATTGCAAGAAAGTGAGCTAGCCTAACCTGGTTTGGGCAAGGCTCGGCTGGAGAGCCTGAGAAAATCTTGGGAGTCAGCATGTGAACTTGCAACTGGAGTTACAAGTTCCGATAATGGAGCGAAATTACCTCTATTCCGTTAAAAAGGAGTTTCTCTCGATCGAGGACACCTATTGGGCAACACGAGATTGCCTCAGTGGCGTGATTACAGCTACTAAGACGCCTTCAACGCAGGACACGAGTGGTCGAGACTAGTTGTCGCACATCACCATTCCACCCTTCTTAGGAAGGTACGCTGATTGGCCCGGTTTTGGTGATGTTTTTATAAGGGGAAACAATTTCAAAATGAGGGAATGTTACAAAAACGTTATGATACAAGCATGTCATCGTGCGGAAGCTCTTGTCTGATTTCATGACGTTACACCCCACCCTGTCGAAGAGCTAACCGGTGAACTCTCTCGACTTCATGATATAATAAACCGTTCTATTGCGATGCTTCCGAATCAGGGCTGACAGACCAAATAATGAGAGGATCTTCTTATCTACGTCATCACGCAGAGATTGGACAAGAAAATTCTCAAGAAATTGGGAATTCTTCTTAGACCTCCCACCTGCTCCGAACTCGAAGCGACCCTCGAGGCCCGCATTCGATTTTTGGAAGCCGTCTACACCATAACTAACGTGACCTATCACACCCAATTTCGAACCCAGGCCTTGTACGTCATACACGCGCGCCTGCTTCGGTGGGCCAAGCCGAGCGGTGCCCGATGTACGGAGCTCAGCACACGCTATATCGTTGCTCTGCATTTAACACGTTGCATGTGGCATAACATTGCAGCATCGTAGAACGCATCATTCGTGATTGCATTTCTCTGCCCTTGCGGGAGAAGGGCCCAAGGCCCTTGTTCGTGTGACGTCAATCCACATCAGAGGCCAGATGTGTGCAGGTCCTCACCGCGTACTCTCAATAACCTCAAGGACTCACCATAAACTTAAACTTTTAGTTTATTAACCCTGTAAGTGTTATCGGTTTATAGATGGTCCTTGGAACAGTCCTTAAGTTTATTATTATACGTTCGTACAAATTACGGGGAAATGCGGGCATTTGCCTAACGATAAAAAACTAGTATTTACCTAACGGGAAAGCTGGTTTTCCCCATGAACAATGTCACCTATGAGTCACGTTGGTAGGAGGCTTCCTCCTCCTATCTTCATTTATTAACGTGGGCTATATCCAATTGGCATCGCGGATCGTTACCCTCACTTTTCCTAACGAAAAGTGTGAACAATGAATCCGCGTTGTTAGTTCAAAGGGCACACCCACACCGAGCTTTCCTTCGTAATACTACGAGAACATCTCTGCACTGAAACTACAAACTCTCATCAGTCAACATCTCTCAGATTAGTCGCGTAAACTGTGCTTATTAAATTGTGATATTCAAGCTTCATAATAAAGTTCGATAGAAAAGAAAGATAGTAGTTGTGTTACGGCTCCAACCTTCTTGTCTTTAAAACCTAAGCCTTAATTTTACGTGACATACGCGAGAAAATGTTCATCAACGTTGACCCGGTGACGCCACACAACTGCCTCGCGCGTTCAGCACAGAGTGTGTCGCTGGTGGCACTAGACACTGACAACACTTACGGCCATCGTGACGGTTCAATTCGCGGCGATTTTGCATGCACTCATGCGCTCCCTGATCAAGGATCCGAAGTATTGTTTGTTTTCGAAGCCTTGTGTAGACTCTGTGTGTTCTGAAACAACATGTGTTTACCGCTGTTAATGACCTCGATTCGGCATCCCGGTTCGGCAGTCCGGTTGGTGATTGGAGGGTCGGATACCCCGGTTTGCACGTTGACGATCCTATTATTTTACACCTTTTGATTATTGGACATATTGCTGGAAACGGCATATAATAAGAAGATTCTATCTGTATGTTATCAGTTTGCCACATCAAGACTAATGAACATGGTATATTTACAGGTTCATCCTGAAAATCCAGAATGGACGTGTTTTGAACAAACTGCAAGTTTAGATATTAAAAACTTCTTTGGTTTTGAAAACTCAATGGAAAAATTAGCGATGAAACAATATGCTCAAAATATTGCAAAGGTAATACTTTTTTCACTAAATTGTTTCTCTGTAACTTTTATTATTTAAATGAAAGGTTACTAATAAAAATCATTACAGGGCAAGGAGATAATTGAATACTTCATAAATCAATTAAAAGAAGAGGGTATTGTATATGTACCTCCATGGAAGGATCCAAATGATACATCTGAGAAAAATGAAGGGTAAGTTTGAATAAGTGTTTTCAGATTGATATAAATTATTATATTGTTCAAAAAGAAGAAAACACACAGTAATGATAACTTTATAAATTTTATTATATAAATAGATAAGAATGTTTTTAATGAATTGAATAACAGAAATAATTTTGGTTAACTAAATTACACACGTCCTATAATGTAGCTTAGTTAGTTATTTGGATTGTCTTAGATTCGCTTTGTGTAATGACTACCAGAGGTCAGGAATATTTTAGTTGACTTTCAAATATCAATAACTACTAAACACGATCTCAAATGTAATTTTTTATCCTCTAGTTCTGTGCTACTTTAGCTTGTAAGAAACCCTTTCAATTTTACGTCATCTTTTACAAAATAACGTACATACTTAGAAGATCAAGCGAATTTACCTGTAAGTGAAGTACGATCGCAATTATATGAAGAACCTTGATCGAAGAAATTACTAATACAGTCACGAGGCTCTTCATATAATTTCGATTGAACTTTACTTAAAGCAAGTCTGTATAATCGCCCAATTAGATTTCATTCGCCTTGTTCTCGAGATTACCTATGTAGTTATTCAGAGAAAAAGTATAATTATAAATGCAAAAATTTTATTATTATAGTACCGCTTTTTTATAATCTTTGATACAATCTTTTATCTTAAAATACTCTTAACCTCCTTACAACAATTATTTAATTACAAACGACTATATCACTCTTGTAACAAACTCGTAATTATCTGACAATATAGGCCTCTTATTGAATCTGACGAATGTCTGAGAGCTTACCGATTTTCCTGCAGTTCGTCTAATCATGTTAAGATCGAGTCTGTCCGACCGTTCGCGGAGAGACGCGTTCGCTGTAGACCGTGTCGCGTCGTAAATTTTCGTTACAATTCGATAATCGAGGCCACGAATTAGTCGATCGATATTTCGATTAGGATAATAGAGATGGTTGACTGATTATAACACTGAAATAACAGGTTATAATATATACTTTATTCCAAAAATGGCCGGAAGTGAGGACAAGGAGATCATTAGGATCCGTGGAAATTGGCGTTAATGGTCGGGAATTAAGAATTGCTTCGACCTCAACGATAATGGTATTAAAATCTTCTCTTCCACCATAGATCGAAATGACCAAGTAATGCCTGTACAGAAGCTACATTATCTCCAAGAATCCGTAACTGGTAGAACAGCGAGATGTGCTCGATCATTAAACACCGCTGAAGTTAGTTATACAGATGTCATCACCGCTTTCAAGGATAGATTCGATTGTCCACGTCACATGTCTACAATGCAGAACTATCCTAAATTGACCAAAAAGACACCGGAAACCTTAGCAAATTTAATCGACACTATCAAACACCATTATCATAGGACTCTTCCTTTCCGAATTAAACCAAGACACCATTCAACAATGGGAACTCACCATACCCAACAAAGAAATGCCTCCGTACATTCATTTATTAGACTTCCTGGGAAAAAAGACAAACTGTACTATAACAACATCCATGGCAACTGCGACAGGACGAGCGCCAGAACCACACTATCCTCTACGACAAGGCGATCCATGGGGGCACGCATTCACTGCTGCACACTCTCCGTCGACTTGTCCACTCTGCCAGGGACCACACGGAATGTGAGCCTGCGACACCTTCAGACGAAATCAGTCAACAAACATCAAAGTCGTCAAAAAAGCATCCCTGTGCACCAATTGCCTAGGGAAAGGGCACTTGGTTTTTCATTGCCCTGCTGGATCCTATCCCTTATGCGGAAATTGCCACCACACGATTCTGCATCGGGACGAAGCTCACGTCAAGAATCGTCCGATCACAACCCGCCGAACGTTCAATCGATCGCCTACACCTTCTTCAACACCTTCTTCAACACATCCTTCGACACCGCCACGTGTTCGGAAAATCCTAAGACCCTCATCCAGTCCACTGCTCCAGAACACTGCTCGACACCGGTTCTAGCATGAATTTCATGACCGAAAGACTGGCAAACTCACTTGGACTCATGCAAAGGAAATGTTCGGTTCCTATTGGAGTCCTCGACACCTTATCAACGACTGCTAGACGTTACACAACGGCCACAATCAACTCCATGGACGGCACATACCCACGCACACTGACGTTCCTGATTATCCCAACTATATCGACATTGATCCTAGATAAACCTATAGATCGATCGACAATCCAGATACCTAGGAATCTCCAATTAGCCGATCCAAGATTCCATATACCAGCCTTGATCGATATCGTATTGAGCGCGGGATCCACACTCGCGTCGCTATGTGTCGGTCAAATAAAACTTAATTATTCTAAAGACCCCGATCTGCGTCTGCAGAAAACGTGATTCGAATGGACCATCAGGGGAGCCCAGTCTTCCATTCAAAGGTAAATATCTTTCACGCCTCCATGTCGGATCTGTAGGTGGATCTCGCACGCTTCTGGGAAATTGACGAAGGACCACCGACGAAACATCTGTCAGAGCCAGATCGACGATGTAAGGAGCACTTCCGAAGCTAAGTCCAATGCACCAGCGAAGGGCGATACATCGTCGCGCTCCCATTTAACGAATAGCTTCCGTCGCTTGGGTCGTCTAAAACAATTGCGATGAAACGACTCGCCTCTCTCCACCGCCGATTCGAACGAGACAAACAATTTGAAACTGAGTATCAGGCGGTCATTCAAGAATACCTGGAATTGGGACACGTGACCAGGATCACAACAGACCACCCCTCAGATAACGGATGTTATCTGCCACATCATCATCATGGCGTCATCAAGGAATCGAACCAAACTACAAAACTCCGTGTCGTGTTTGACGGATCTGCATCAAGCACCACCGGAATTTCTTTAAACGACACTCTGCACACAGGGCCGAAGTTGCAGGAGGACTTATTCGACATCCTCTTGAGATTCCGCTCTCACCAATGCTTTCTTACTGGCGATGTGGAGAAGATGTACCGACAGTTCCTCGTGCGTCTAGAAGACCGAAGATATCAACAAATCTTGTGGCGCAACTCTCACAGAGAGATCGAAACATATCAACTCAACACAGTGACGTTCGTATTGTCAGCAACCCCGTATTTAGCGATGAAGTGCCTCAAACAGTTAGTGGACGACAAGGGACACCGATTCCCGCTAGCCGCTTCAATCCTGCAACGAGATTTTTACGTCGATGACGCCCTCACCGGAGCTGCTACAAAGTACGAAGCACTGTCGCTCAGAACTGAACTCACCGAAATTCTCCAATTACCCGGTTTGAATATACGAAAATGGCGTCCAACGATCAGGAATTACTATAAGGATTATCCGAACAAAACACCAACCAAAAACCACAGCTGGGTGAGTCCCGAACGTTAAAAACCTTCGGTATCTTATAAAATTCCGCCGACGACTCAATCCTTTATTCGGTCGAGGCCAGACCCAATACCTCTAGAGTTACGAAGCGATTGATCAGCTCTGTCATTGCCAGAATTTACTATCCACTGGGTTTACTCGCGCCCGTGATCGTTCGAGCCAAGATGCTACTGCAACGAGTCTGGGCCTTAAAGATCGATTGGGATGAGTCACTTCCAGCAGACATATGAGGGGGATAAGTCGTGATAGGTACTGAAGGAACACTCGAATATGTTCAATAACAAAGGTGTTTATTCAATCATATACTTGGCGTACACTTGTGGTTACAACTACCGATTCGCGGTTCATGGTTAATAGTTCGGCTACGGCGGACATGCGGTGTCGGTTCGTACGATGATTGCTTACGATGCGTCGCAGGGCTCTAGCCAATTACTTATGTGTCTTTCCGTCGCGATGATGCTGCCGAGGAAAACTCTTCTGGGGTGTGTCCAAGGATATCGGATCATCGGATTCGTCGAGGAATGGTTCGGAAAGTGAGGGAAGTGGATGTTGCTGTTAATTGGTTAATTTCTGTTTGATGGTTGGAGAAGGGTGCTGACCGCCCTTGGGAGAAAGTTGCTAGTGGGAAGCATCGTACATTTGGAAAACAGACTTCCCGCATTTTCCGTGGTATGTGAGGGACAAAGACTATTTGTTCCTTCGGAAAATCTTAGCTAAACAAATCGTAAGATTTGTAGCGGGTCCTTGAGCTAGCTGAAAATATTTCGTGAGGATGTGCCGACATCTGGCAATCATCTCGTTCGAAGGACAGGGTCTTTGTGTAGCGAGTCACGAGACAGAAACCGTTGGGAAGTTTACTATCGAGTGCCGCTACACATACATTCGGAATGGAACTGCTATTATTCCCAACTACCACTGCTCAATAACATCAGGTTCCCACGCAAAACAGTTATCAAATCCGCATCTGAGATTGAACTTTACGGTTTTTGCAACATCGGCGAAAAAGCGTATAGGGTCTGTGTCTATCTACGTATCGTCAGCTCTTACGGACAACTCCAGACGCGATTACTCGCCGCGAAATCGAAGGTAGCTTCCCTCAAATCACAAACCATTTCACGGCTTGAGCTGAGCGGAGCACTTCTCACAGCATTGACCGTGACAATACTGCAGGCATTAGCAATTAAAATAAAAACCTTTATTGGACGGATTCTACCATCGACCTCCATTGGATCAATTTATCATCACATACACTCAAAATCTTTGTCGCTAACCGCGTAGTCGACATCCAAACCAGGGCCAACGTCACCGAGTGGCGTCAGGTTCCCACCACCGACAATCCAGCAGATCTAATATTCCGAGGACAATCGCCCAAAGACTTCTTACACCCGATAATTTGACAAACTGGTCTACATTGGCTACACCAACTCGAAGGATGCTGGCCAACGTGGAACTCAACACCATTGGTCAACATGCCGGAATAGAAAACAGTGACTTATCTGATCACAACGCCCGTCGATCACAGCCTATTCGATCGATACTCGTTCTGGTCCAAATTGTTCAGAATCACTGCTCGCTGCCTTCGGTGGAAACACAAGCAGAACCGAGCGGTGCTCTTAACAACAGGACAACTAACCACGGCCCACACAAACTTATGAGATTATTGCAAAACAACCATTTGTCCGAAGAAATTAGCATTCTCCGTAAGGATCGAGACCAGGCAGTGAAGGGAAAGCTCACGCGACTCAACCCATTTATTGATAGGGAAGGAATATTACGAGTTGGAGGCCGACTCAGTCATTCGCCGATGCCCTTCGCCCAGAAGCATCCGATAATATTGCCTAAGTCATCCGTCACAGCGTGTTACCTGGACTGGACTCGGATTATTGCCTAGTATTCACCGTCGACTCGACTTGACTGCTCACTTGCAACTCTCTGTATGTCGAGCTTTCCTCGTTTCCCTCTTTTATAGGTGTTACGTTGTATTTAGTTGCCGACGAGAAGGTAGCGTTAACTGACGTTTAATGCAACTGACAATAAGCTCCATTTGCGGCTAACCTGCTATGTGCGGGAATACTGGCACGGGAGAGGATTAAAGTTGTTCGAAAGTAAATTAACAATATGTAATGATTTATTCAAATCTTACTTGATTTCGATATTGACACTTGACTGACAGACTGACGGATATAAAATTCTTCGGTTAACAAAATGGTAATTCTTCGGTTGACGAAATGATAACTAACTCTTCGAATGGTAATTATTCGGTTGACGAACAGTAATTAATTGTATACTCGATAGACGAACGATAATAATTATTATTACTGACTTCTCTGAGTCGCTGCACTTATTTATATCTGTCGGAGATGAAAAAACGTCGGGGTCTTTCTTTTGAACATGTTTGGGAAGATCCCCAACGTTTGTTCAACTGCCGACTTTATTTATAATTTAAATTGTCTTAATATCGTTATAAAAGCATAATTAGGTAAATATAAAGACAGTTAGATTAGTTTTCGCAAGATATAGCTTTTAGCGGCTTTAACTGCCTTTCGCTTCAAATACTGTAAACACGGTTTCAAATAAACGTTTTAAATTACCTTGATTTGAAAGAAATTATTAAATTTATACGTTGGTTGATTGATTTGATCATACATTTGATTTAAATTATTTCGATATTTTGGAATATGACTGAAGATTCTAGGCGTTCTCTCAATCTTGTTTAACAAGTAGTTTATTCTAGTGTCGTTTTCAAAAGGAATAACGTTACGTTGACTTTGGATTGTCCTATTTTCATTACACTATTCTTAAATACTAAATGACATTGCCCATCTGGAGATTGAATTATAGAAGGTTTGCCTATCTTAATTTGTTTCTGAGTATTATCACAAATTACATATATTTCAATTTCCTCTCTTGGTATGGCTATATATTGATTTTCAGCTGTTAATGGAATGAAAGTTATATCTTCGATTTTATAAACAGCAAATTTGCAAACATTTATTTTTCTCCTAAAATTGATGATTTCTGACGCACAATCATGAACGGATATCTTGTTGTGTATGGCTTGCGTTTTTTTGCACATTGTGATTCCTATTTTTGTATTACAATTTTTATCGAGGTATTTGTCACGTAAAATAACACACAAAAAAAAAATAGAAAAATAAAAAAAAGGAACTTCATTTTTTTTCTAATACAGTTCACAATTTTACTTCCGAGCACTAGGTGTGACTTTTCAAGATTGAAGCTCTTACAATTTTTTGACTTCCGATCGGATCCTTTGTCACCCCTCAATATCCCCACTATTCACCCGTTTGTCAGGCGTCCGCGATCGCCGCCACGCACGCCTTCTCCTCGAACATTCGGCGGAAGGACCGTTGGGATATTGATGGCTCATTAGGCACTTCGGCGATATACATTGTCGTCGCGTGCCGCCACATCTTTATCTTCGTCATCAGTCCATCGGATTTAAAAGGGTGCCGGTCGTGACATACGTAACGTCTCCCATGCCAGTGCGAAACAAACTCGTTGGTTGTTACTTGTTACTGTTATTAATCGTTAATCGTTGTTAATCGTCATTCGCTGTTAATCGTTAATGGTTGTTAATCATAATCATTAATTGTTGTTCTGTTGACTGTTAATTTGTTAAACGCCAATAAACTGTTATTGTTAAACGTCGAGAGTATAGTTTCTTGCGAGCACTCACAATAACCACCACCTCAGCTCCAATGCTCTTCTTTTTTAATTCTGATCGTTGTGATCTCTAGCAGACAGAATGGGGGATTGCATGAGTAATCTTGAGAACGAGGTGGATAAAATATCTTTATATTTTAAATATTTTTTTTTATATTTTATATTTTAAAACGTATTATTTAATAATAGATGACGATTCTGTATACAATGAAACTTCGAACAGTTGTTTGTCTATTCATATTTAATTTGAATTAGCTGGATATATGTATTTAAGTTAATATTTATTGTAATATTACTAAATTGTGAACATAGAAGAACCACCGGAGAACAGTAAGCGGTAAGCGGCAAAATTGACATTTGGAGAATTGGCATTGGTTGTGCCATCGTTTATTTTTCCGCTTACTGCTCGATATGTTCACGGTTTTATGCATTTATTATTTTTTATGTTTAGAGATATTGCAAAAAGTCAAGAATCTCTTGATCCAGAAGAAACTTATTCTTGTGCGGACAACAAATTACAAAATAGAGGTATGTTATATTTTTCTATGTTATTATATGTAATATTTATAAATTTAGCTAATGGTTTTGAAAAACAAAATGTTAGGAAGAATGTAGATTCTAATAAAAATGTATGGTCGTAAAAGCTTTGTAAATTTAATTTTATTAATTATTTTACTTAAATGAGATTATTCACGCATGAGACAAAATCAATACAATTTGGAAGAAGATACATAAAAATTGCTACAAGTAGTGATTTTTTTGAATAAATGGAGTGTTTTCTATAAGTTATTTATATTTTCTATAAGAGTTATTAACACTAGGTTTACAGGCGTTTCGTATATACCTATCTCTAAACGAAAATACGCATTTTTCTTTAAAAAATCGATTTATTCAAATTAAGTCTTAAAGGAACAATATTAGGCTTCACGTTTAAATAAATTATTAATAAATAAAAAGTCTTTTTTTAAATTATCACTAAAAAATAACAATAACATTAACACTAGGTTTACGGGACCCGTCGATTTGACAGGTTTCGAACTTGGAAATGAAATATCTCGAAAACCATAACATTAATTTTAACCATTTTGCATCGTAAATTAATCATTTCATCTAAAGAATTTATACATAAAATTATTTTTTTCTAGGCTTTCTAATTTTTGAAATCTGTATCTAGTATACCTATCTCTACGAGACCCGTCAAATTGACGGGATAGCTGATTTCAGAAATAAACCTTATATGCTTGCTTCGTTCGTAAAGTCATTCCTCCAATAATAAATATAACAATGAAAGAAAAATCTTTACTAAGATGCCTCTAATTCGGCATTTCTCAATCGCGATTGATGTCGATCTCGATAATGTAACCTAAAGCGGATTGTATGGCCTAAGTGTTTATTTTCGTCTTCAACGAAATCGCTTATGCCTATGCCGACGAAATCCCTAAAGCAAGAGACAAACAGACAAATTTGCGCTGATATCCGAAATATGGAACAGATTTATAAGTAATAGCCAGGCTTGTTACAAACCATATGAAAATATTTCAATAGATGAACAATTATTTCCAACTAAAGCCCGGTGCAGATTTACACAATATATGCCGAATAAGCCCCATAAATTTGGCATTATGTTTTGGTTAGCAGTTGACGTCCAAACAAAATATATTTTGAATGGTTTCCCTTATATGGGGAAAGATGAAACTCGATGCTCAATACCGTTGGGCGAGTTTGTAACACTAAAATTAGCCGAATCATATTTACAACGAGGCAGAAATATAACGACAGACAATTTCTTTACAAACATCCCGCTAACTAAAAAATTGCTTGCACAAAAAACAACTTTGGTTGGGACCATCCGGTCGAATAAAAGAGAACAGCCAAAACCAGCGAAGAAAAAAAAGGATAAGATGACTTTGTTTTCGTCAGATTTATATAAATCAGAAAACTGCACACTTACTGTGTATAAAAGTAAACCTAAAGTAAAAGTCCTCCTTCTAAGCACCAAACATACAGGTGTACGAGTAGAAGATAATTATAAACGTGTTCCAGAAACCAATACAATACAATACAACAAAGTTTGGTGTGGACGTCGTTGACCAAATGGCACGCAAATATAGTGTGAAAGCAGGGAGTTTCCGATGGTCCCTTCAAGTCTTTTGCAATATTTTGGATTTGGCAGCGATAAACGCGTGGATATTATATAAAGAGTGCACCGGATCGAAAATATCCAGAAAAGAATTCATATTTTGTTTAACCGAGGAATTAGCTGGAGAAAACAAGGAGAACATTTGCCAAAGATCAGATGCTTAATTTCTGTCACCTTCAACGTTAGAACAAAATAAAAGAGCTGAAGAATTTTCCAAGCACCTAGGCAACACATTTACACCACACAATATCAACAATAGCAACTTCAATAGTCATACGGACGAAGATGCGCCAACCACTAGTACCACAATGCAATACTAAGAATCCAATACTATCCTAAACTATGGAAACTAGCACAGATCATAATGCTACCTAAACCAGGCAAAGACCCACACCAAGCAGCATCCTACAGACCAATATCGCTACTTACCGTGTTTTCAAAAATCCTAGAAAAAATAATATACGCCCGCCTAAAACCAATAATTGAGAAGGAAAAATTAATACCAGATCACCAATTTGGATTCAGAAACAAACACTCCACGATAGAGCAAATGCACAGGCTCATGAATGAAATAGTACTAGCATTAGAAAACAAACAATACTGTACAGCCCTCTTTATGGACATCGAGAAAGCATTTGACAAAATAAACCACGAAAGTCTGCTACAAACAATCAGAAAACAATTCCCGGAGCAAATATACCAATTAATAAAATCCTACTTAAACAGCAGAACCTTCGTAATAAAAATCAAGGACACATACTCTG
>NC_057780.1:14269182-14312618 GCF_014825855.1 Bombus pyrosoma
ATAAACTTAAAATATATAAAACAATTATAAAACCAATCTGGACATACGGAATACCACTATGGGGGACAGCAGCAAAGAGCCATATAAACAAAATAGAGACATTACAATCAAAAATTCTGAGAACAATAGTAAACGCCCCATGGTACGTTAGAAACGAGGATATACGGAAGGACCTCGGAATACCAACGGTCAAGGAGGATATTACCAGTTACGCGGAAAGGTACAGAGAAAGAATAACAACACACCCAAACAGGCTGGCTACGGAAACGATCAACGCAAGAATAGAAAGAAGACTAAAAAGGAAACACCCAGCTGATTTCATAAAGGATATAAACTAAAAAACGCGAAGATGGCACCCCGCTGGGGGTAACCATCCACATGCTATTCAATCATATGTTATAACATTTTACCTAATGTTCCACTGGACAAATTGTAAAATTAAAAATAAACAATATAATAAAAAAAAACCTTCAACGTTAGAAGTGCGAAAAAGTTGCCAAGTGGGTTATTGCAAAAAAAATAGAAGCAATAAATATTGTATATATTGCAAAAAGATCGTATGCGAAAAATGCACAAATAACATTCAGTATATTTGTAAAAAATGTGCTCAATAGATATGATTACCCTGTATCGTTAATGTTATTGTTATTTTTTTAGCGATAATTAAAAAAAAAGACTTTTTATTTATTAATAATTTATTTAAACGTGAAGCCTAATATTGTTCCTTTAAGACTTAATTTGAATAAATCGATTTTTTAAAGAAAAATCCGTATTTTCGTTTACCCGTCAATTTGACGGGTCCCGTAGAGATAGGTATACTACATACAGATCTCAAAAATTAGAAAGCCTAGGAAAAAATAATTTTGTTTATAAATTCTTTAGATGAAATGATTAATTTACGATGCAAAATGGTTAAAATTGGTGCTATGGTTTTTGAGATATTTCATTTCCAAGTTCGAAATCCGTCAAATTGACGGGTCCCGTAAACCTGGTGTTAAACGTAAAATTATGGTAAATTTACTATTGTAACAAATGAAAATAATTTCCTTATAAGTGAAGATGGTAATAGTACAGTGTTATATTTCACAAAAACTTTCTTTATATTTGGATAGTCTTGAAACTACGGAAATCATTGTTTTTAATTTTGTTCCCTTAGAGTATACAAGAACTTCCGTTTCTATATACAACTTAAACTAACGTATTTATATCTAACTTAAGACTAGACTCTATTATTCGCATTTACGCAGCATTTACAATTTGTACAGCTATTACTATTGTGTTCACAATGTTTAACTTTATCGCTTCTATCATCAATTGCTTCGCCATCAGTTTCTTCTTCCCTTCCCCGCTTCATTTTCTTCTATCTTATTCTATTTTTTATTTATCACGATTCTAGCTCACTTCCATCTACTACCTATTTTTGCTCTTTCTCTAACTTCTGCCTCCTATTTACTTTTTTCTTTCAATACCTATCTTTTTGTCTCTTCTACCTTTTTATTCTTACTTTATCATCCAAATCTATTATTTGAATATAATACCCAAGCTTGTTTGAAATTATACTTCTCCCAATAGATTCTGGAGTGCAGTATTCCTGTTTTTTTTCATTTGTTGTGAGATTGTGTCAGGGGAGAAGGGTTTTTAGAAGGGTTGGTTTAGGTAAGCTATGTGGACAATTGGTCTTTTTACATTTCATGGCACGTTAGGAGATTTATATTGTTTAGTTTCATTTTTGCTACAAGATCTTCTTGTTTAAGGGAAGCATTTCAGAACTACCAATGTTCCTCCTCTATTCACTATTGATCATTTTATTCCTTTGTCCGTCACATATCCCGTAGTTACTGTATATATTATTCTACATTCACCTACAGAGAACTAATAGCATCAAGCTGTACTTCTTTTGTTTCTTTTTGTGCCCGTATTGATTAATATTTAATTCGTTTGTTTAAAATCTTATAGATGTTTCTTGAGCTTCTCTTGGATGCTTTAGGAGATTAAGAGATGGTATATTAACATATTAAAACAAAGCCATTTGCTGAATTAGTTATTGACGATATAAATATTTAAATATATTAATTTAAGTTATTAAAACTTACTACATATACTTTGTATTTTAGAAATGCAGTTATCTTCAGATTACATAGAAAGATATTTAGGAAAGCTTGACATGATGCAAGAAAGCAAACTTATTCAATTGAGACAAAGCATAAAGGAATTAAGGGGAAGTTCAATACCTGGAGATGCAACTCTTCTAAGATTTTTAAGGGCTACCGAATTTTCAGTTGAGAAAGCAAAGGAAATGCTAACACAAACATTACATTGGAGGAAGAAGCATCAAATTGATAAGCTACTTGAAGAATATGACATACCACAAGTAGTGAAAGATTATTTTCCTGGTGGTTGGCATCATTTTGATAAAGGTATCGGTTTTTTTATTAATGTTTATAATGATAAAAATTTTTTATTATCTTATTAAAATAATTAGATATTTTATAATTAATTATAATGTGAAGTAGATACCAAAAATCGATAAAGTATATGGTAATAATATTACCCTAGATATTTCATATATTTTTTAATAGTACATATTTTGTTACATTTGTCTATTATTTTCTTTATTGTATTATATATCTTAAAGACACACAAAGATATAAAATGATATTAATCAATGAGACAAACATTTTTTCGTAAAATATTGTATATAAGATAGATTGAAATCGAAAGTAATAATTTTATTTTGAAGTACGATTTCATAAAAGCTGTTAGGGTTAAAATTGTCAGTAAAGAATAAACACGAGAAAAAATATCACAAGCCCCTTTTAGTCTGAATTTTAATACTATATGTAGTCGATAATAATGCAATTGTAATTTTAAAAGATTTCAAACTATCCAATTAACCCTCAAATAGCGGAGGATATTAATTCCAATATATGGAAATATTATATGTTTATTACTTCCTAAGATTTTTTTAGTGAATTGTAAATATTATCATATAAGTGTAAAAGGTTCACGCTGGATCTAGGATAACAGTGCGGGAAAAATATGCTCGTCGAAGTCCTTGTTTTTTTAATCTTTGTTTCTATATTTACTTCTGCTATTATATCCCTTGTGATTATACATTTGATAAAGTTTGATCTTACATTTCACTATCTACCTCGGTAATATTACAATACTCTGAACAGGATTAATATCATTAATTTAAACACGAAGCATAACATTAAGTGCTCTTCATTGTTTTCCGTAATTTATGTTTGCTTATTAAATTTTGCACTTCGTATAAACTATACCTCAAATCTGTTACCACCATAAAGTGGAGCTCTTAAATGTCTAATTTTGTTGTGTATCTATCTTTGATTTTTACGAGACATAGACCATTAATAGCAAATAATTTCATATTATGCAATTTACTTTTGTTCATCAAACATATTTTTTCCATAATTTGCATTGTTTTTAATATTACCATTAGTCTTGTCGCGTATAATATTTAAATCTAACTGTTCAAAATCAGTTGCAGACATTTCTTTTATTAAAGGTAAATTTATTTTTCACCCAATTAGTAATTCAGCAGGAGCATATTTATCGAGTACTTCTATACCACGAGCAACTTATTGTCAATTGAATATCAGCCAATCTATATTGCCAACCTTTACTTTCAGTTACCGATAATAGGTTCTTTAAGAAACTTATTATCTTTTCAATTCGATAATTTGGCTTACTGTGATTATAAAATGTAATTTAATATGGTTTTCTTCACAAAGTTCACTTAATATTCTGCCACAGAAAGAAAAAGACCTTGATACGATTGATGATGCGATTGGACGTTTTAAACATATGTTGGAATTCAGGTAGGGAATAACTCGTAATTACAGAACAAAAGTATTTATTCTGTAACGCAGGTACACAATATGTATTGTAACACTGAACTTGTAATGGCAAGTAATGAGTTCGAATCTCACTTGGTAACATTCGGATAGAATGTGACGTGCAGGAAAGATGGCGAAAGGGCGGATTTTGGGAAATGAAACTATTGGTTCGTGAAATTTACGGAGGTGAGGAAAAGCGATTTTTTTATTGAATATTTGGGAAGAGAGGTGGTGGTTTAATTGGAGAAAGTTAAAGTTTTATAGGGCGGTTATTTATGGGGCTGCAGGGCCTAATCCGCTCGGTCTTGAAAAGGTCACGTTTTGGAGACGATGGAAAATAGAATAAACAAGTTGAATAAACAGTGAAGATAGAAAATAATATCAGTAGAAATAGAGAGCAGGAATTGTTATTTATGATCACGTTTGTTGGGTCTCCAACACCTTCACCTACTTAGACGATAGCATAAAATTAAGATAAAGATTTGATTTACATGATGTAGATTCTTGCATAGATGTGTACATATTCACATACGTATACAACTAACGTTACAACTAAGTACTAGCGCAAGAAGGAATGTTATAATGGTAGGGGATATTTAATGATCATAAAAATGTTTGGAGGGGATGATAAGAAATTACAATAACAAGAAACTTATGATCAATTAATATTATTATAACAAGAACTTCAGATAAAACAATGACAATAAAGATATTAAACCTAGATTGTGTTCGTAGGAATTAAGGTACAATAAATGACTACATACTTTAAAATTTTATGTCTAAGAAATGAGACTTAAAAGAGATAATAATCCGATTGATAAGAGTATGGATAATAATTACATAGCGTAATGGATAACGCGACATTTGACAGAACGATACAATTTGTGTACTTGATTTTGAAAGAAGTGAATAAATGAATTAGATTAAACAGCAGCTTAAAATCGAAATTCTAGTTAATGGTAATGCGTTTAAGACTAAATGTTATAACATGCAAAGGTGGTAATACGGTATATTCAGAGTGTGATTACAGTGGCTATTGTGACTAGGTTGCTTCGATTGGTCAAAATTGGCATAATGCGACATTGGGGCTTAATACTGTAATCATTGGATGATCGCGAAGGTTCGAAGGCCTCGATTTCCGAAAGGTCTTCTTCCAGATAGGAATATCCGCTGTTCGTAATACTTGCGAGGCTTTTTCGGGTATCATATTATGTCCATTGGCATTCCTGGATGCTCACTCCGAAAATCAAAATCGAAGGAACAATTGACAAAGTTGCTTATTGTGAGTTGTAGCGTTCCTACGTTAGGTCTGGTTTCTTCATGGAATGGAATATTCGGCAGAGAAGTTTGAAACAACCAATATTAGAGAGTAATATCGAATACCAGGGCATGTGTGTAACCATAAATGGTTCCCTCAGTATTTTAGTTAATAATAATCGAGATAATTGAACTCATCTAGATTTTTGTTTGCGTATTTAAGTTCGGTTAGATCTATGTTTCATAATTTTATTGACTGTAGGAATGTCGGATCCAACCGATGTACGTGAGGCGAAGCGATGCAACAATCACTGTCCATAATATTAATTGTAGAGATGTAGTACGTCATGTTTTTATCTGTCATACCTTTTTGGTTCTAGTATATGGAAATTAATGTAACTTTTATATAGTCCTTGTAGATATAGTATTCCGGTTTGTTGTAAGATTATATCCTTCGTGTGTTCTTCGTCTTCCCCGCAAAGAATGGTAAGAGTTGTTGGTTGTGTGTTACGTAGATCGAATGATCGTAACTGACGTATTTTCAAATTTCAGGAATTCGGCTTACGTAGGATAATAGTGATTGTACTTTGCACGTTTATTCGATGTGTTGCTTTGCTTACGTGTAAATCGGAGCATTCGAATTTATACGTTGCTGCATATATTGGATTTCGTACTCGTATTCGTTTAATTTAAAGCGCCAACAGACTAGTTTTGAAGTTGGGTTTTTACAATTAAACGAACACTGTAATGATCTGTAATTTGTATATAGATAGGATGTGAAATACTTTACAGAGTTTATTATGGTCAGTAGTTTTTACGTCGAATAATTCTGTCTAAAAATATGCGATAGACGGAGTTTAATCATTCCGTATCTGAGACAGTACACCGCTAATTTTGATGCTAGATACATCACATGTTAGTGTAAACGTTTCCGAGAAGTTAGAATATTGTAGCAATAATTTTTTGTGTTTTAGAAAGCTCCCTCCTGTTCATTTTTCCATATATCCTTCCATTATGTCCTTTTATAACAAGGACGTCAACGTTTTGGTAATCACAGAAAAATTTGGTATACATTTTTTGCAGTATCCTACTATAGCGAGAAACATTTTAATGTCTGTGACTTAGTAAGCGTGGCATGTTGACAATAGTTACAATCTTTCTTGAGTTTTTTGGCTCCACTCCCTTATCAGAGATTCTGTGGTCTAAATATTTGAATTGCGTCAGGAATTCGTACTTATCTGGTTGGAGCTTCAAATTATTTTCGCGGAGTCTGAGAAAGACGTTATTCAGTTTCTGGTTATGACCATGTAAAGTTGAACTGTATATCGCTATATTGTTGAGGTATACAAAACACTGCTTATCGGTTAGTCTTGTTAAACATTATTCATGAACTTTTGAAACCATACAGGAACATCTTTGAGGCCGAAAGGCATTCTCACGTATTCGAAATGAGCATTGGAATTGGTGAAAACAGTTTTTGAAGAGCCGCAAAGGTCCGTCGGAATTCAGGAGATGGAGCTTTTCTTTCGTTTGATTTATTTATGATGATAATAAGGGAGGTATCTTGATTCCGAACTCTCACAACCGCGCATGGAACCAATAGAGAGTAGTTATCGGTTAATTGACGGAGTGATATGATCACTTTCGTGAGATCCAGGGTTTAAGAAATACTGCCACTGTGAAAGGAATAGGTCTCATTTATTTAAATTACTATTTAGTAAAATAAGTAATACGATAAGATACAGCAAAAGATAAATCGACTATGCTTTCGTGGTCTGAGAAAATCAGAGCTGAGTAATCCGTTAAATGGAACATGTAAGGAGGAACCCAGAACTTGGAATTTTACATTTAATATTACTTTATGAATCTCGAGGTCGATGACTGTCTCTTTTATTGTATCGACTTGAATTTGAGTCGAATATTATGTAAACTAGGTCGTCGTCTCCAAAGGGGATATTATATGCGCATAGAGAAATTTGTTAAAGCACTTCGTAATGCAGTTTTACGTTACGAAGCTTGGCATTGGCGAACTTTCTGAAAATTTTGACTTTCGAAATGCACGTCCCTATAGTTATCAGAAGGAACATTGGCAGAAGTAATATCTTGAATCTATTGTCTGTTGTTATTGTATTGTCTTTTCCTGCACTCGTTTATTAAATGTAGTTGCATTGTTTGAAGCAAGTTGTTTGGGGCTAAGCTCGCATGATTGGTCGTTTGCGAATCTACTGTTATAACTATTAAGTCTTTATGAATTTTCTGATCTTTAACTCAATTCGTTTTTTAATTTAATTCGAGGCGTTGTAATAATTTGGTTGCGAATTTCCATACCATGGGCGTAACGCCTTTTCCTCTGCATCAGCAGTTGTAAGAGCGTGGTTAATTGTACAAAACTGCGATATATTTTTAGCATTTGCTAAATGCTAAAACAATCGACAATCGTCCTATTTAAGGTCTTACCATCGGTACTAATATGCGTAATGAGTGCCTAAAATCCAGGACGATAAATCTTCTAGTCGCTGGTAGAATTGAGAAACGTCCTCGTCTCGCTTTTGTTCGATAATAAAGTTTTCTTATTCTGATATAGGCTAATTAAAAGTGCAGAAATTTTTGACGTTAAACCGCAATGAATATCAACTTGTTCACTAGCTTTGCCGGGAATCTTACTCTTTGCGAATAACAAAGAGGTCCGGTAAACCAAGCTATTTTGTTAATACTAATTGATCTCAATGATAGGATATAATTAAATTTCTTGTACTACATTACGTAGGTATAATGCCAGAAAAGCGGACCGGAAGTTGCTGTATTTAACCATATAGGAGATTGTGTTCCAACAGACAAAATGTCTTCTGTTTATTTGTCTCTATATTATAACTAGAGATTATACTATGACTAGAGCAATCTTTTCTTGTAATCGATGTCGTAGAATATACTGCGATCGCTGTTCTAATTAAACGTTCGAATGTCAGAACTCACTGTGTAGCTTTTATCTCTGTTCTCGTCTGTAACTGCTGCTGGATCTGTGTGCGGGTTTCAAAAGTTGTAGAATGGGAATCTTGCCTCCGTTTGTAATTTTATCTTCGGTTCGATGTCACAATTTAAATTGTAAACCACGAATAGTGCGATATTATTCATTTCAGAGTTCCAACAAATTTCGCAGAATGTCGAATCCAATGTTCTACCGACTGCGTCTATTTTATGTTGCAGTCCAGATAGGGAATAACTGTTAATTGTAGAACAATGATGTTTATTCTAGTATACGATATTTATTCTATCATCGAACTTGTAACGACAGGGAGTGAGTTCAAATTTCGCTCGGTAACGTTCGGATAAAATCTGACACGAAAGGATGTTGATGAGAGCGCTGATTTTAGGAAATGAGACTATTGGTTCGTGAAATTTATTGGATAATTTATAATTTATTTCCAAGTTATTCTACGCTTGTTCTACATCGTTCCAAAGAAATGATTTATCTCAAAAGGTTCCAGAAATATCCCCAAAAAAGTGAATTTTTGATCAATGCCCCTTTTTGAAAATCAAACATAAAAAAGTTGTTCTGGATTGCTCTAGTTGTCATAAACATTGTTTCAAAGTATTATTTCAATATCATATTTAATTTAGGAAATAATTTGGGAAAGCTGTACTCATAAAACAATGGACATTTCTCTTCATTTTAACAATAATGATATACAATAAAGGATCCTTCTTTGGAACACGTACTTATACCTCTAGAACAAACCAAAATAAAAATTTGAAAACCGAAACATAAATATAAAGGCTAACTTTATTATCGACGCCATTCGTTGACGATATTTTTCAATTTTTTCGGGAACGGAAATTGTTCCTGGCTTGCCTGTTTTGAACAATTACCTACGCCGCTAGAACAACTATATTATATATATATTTTTTTTTTTAAGGAGAAAATGTAATTACGCATACCTAGGTGCGTTAGTGCGTCCAACAATTTTTTTAGACCTTGTTTACGTGGAAGCCGTCTGTTGGGATTTTTCGGGCTATCTTCGATATAATAGTCCGATAAGGCCTCCGCCATGGGTCCCTATCCAACGTGACGCAAAATTCCTCCCATCTCTTTTTTTTTTATTTTCGCGAATCTTCTTACTAAGCTCTTTTCTTTACATTATAAATTCCTTAATCAATTGACCCGCGTCCTGTAATCCTCTTATTTTAGGCTCTCTGAGCTTTAAAGTTTAAACACCTCCCCCTTAAGTATCTTTAGTTCTTCACACCACCAATAGTTTTTACTTTTTTCTTATAGGAGGATAAACTTTTTTTAATTCGGAGGCACATGTCGTTTCTACAGTAGCCTGGAAACATTCTGCATGTGCCTCTTCGTCGTTTGAATTATAAATAAATAAGTTTTGATAATTGAAGTCAAATTTTAAAATAAAATTATCTGTATCCATTTCCTTCGTTGAGTATTTAAAATTATCGACATTACGTCTCGTCTTAATAGTTTCAAGATCATGTAAAACGTAAGTATAGTCCAAGGCTGACAACATGTTAAGTATTTTACTTCCCTTGTGTTTCTTTGCCAGTCCTCCATGCGTACTGATTATGTCCAGAAAGCTAGTTCTTCCATTCTTGTAAAATGTATACCTTTTATTTATTCTAATGGGTACAATCCCATTTTTACTTAGCATATCCAATAGATATGTTCCCCTACGATCCGTTTTAACGCCACCCCATGTGGTAGACTTGGCATTAAAGTCCCCTGCTATCATCATCGTACGATACCTTCTCTTAGATGTTTTAATCGTGGAGTCCAGTTCATTAAGGTAAACATTGAACTGCTAATCCTTTTTTGTATCCAGGGTGCTATCATCCGAATATTTTTCTTCGAATAATGTGATCCATAGGGAAGCATCCCCTTTGTCATCGTTGTACCAGTATGCTTCTTGTTGGTATAGTTCCGAGATGAACACCACATCCACTTTAGGCGTACTGGTACATCAAATCTTGTGCCAGTTTACAGCGATTTAGGTTTATTTGGAAGATTTTAATCTTGACCCGATAATGAACCCATAATGTAATATTGATTTTCCCTTATATCACTAACATGTTTGATTGTACGTCTATATGTAGGGAATGCCAGTGAACCTGTCACGTGTTTTATATTGATTATCCTTCTCTCATTGCACATAGCACAACGTGGTTCATTTTTGCGATTCGAGATATTATGGTCATTGCTACCACATTTCTTGCACAATTCCTTACCCGTACTTACAGCCCTACATTGGTTAGTCGTATGTCCAATCATATGACATCTGTAACATTTCTTAATTTTGGGTATTATCCTTGCTCTAGCGATTGTTAATCCTGTTCTAATTTTTATTGTTTTATCATCATCCAGCATACATGACGATGGTATTACTGCAATCGCTTGCTACGTCCCCCATTGTGTTGTTCTAATCGTTTTTATGTCGACCCAGCTTTCTTCCTTAATTTTCAACTCATTACTGAGTTCCTTTATTAATTCCTCCTTGTTTAACAGCAGATCTATATTTTTCATCTCTAAGGATTCTGTCCTGTAGTGATATCAGCTGAAGTCTTCCTTCAATCATCCTTCCTTTATTACCTTTGCCGCTAATATTCTGTATTTTAATTCAATTAAAATATCCCCCTGCTTGGTCTTTCTAAGTACACTTGGACTCCCTCGGTGCCTCTCTGGCCTTCATTAAAATTTTGTATGTTTCGATCCACTGAACAGTTTCCTTTACTTTTACTATAATTGCTTTCGGTCTATTTCTTCCGCTATTTATCTCCCCTTCTATTCTCTTTTTTACCTTTCTAATACTATTTACCTCTATTACTCCAATATTTTCTATTTCTTTCCTTTTTCTTCCCCTTCTTTCCTATATTTTCCAATCTCCGTTATCATCTTCTTGGGTATCCTCATTTCCGGCGTTTGCTCTACATACATCGGCACATGTGGCTTCACCCCTTTTTACTCTTTTTCTATTTTCTTCTTCTTGCTGTTATTCATTTCATCTGTATAGCGTGACGATGTCTGTGTCATTGTAGTTCTGCTTTCGGAGATTACTCTCTTGTCCGTCCTACCACTCGTTGTCTTTCTTCTCCTTGGCTTGTTTGTCCATTCAATCAGTGATGTAGCATACCCGTCTATCATCCTTTCAATTTTAGCTATCTCC
The DNA here is from genome assembly GCF_014825855.1 of Bombus pyrosoma. Taxonomy (NCBI): domain Eukaryota; kingdom Metazoa; phylum Arthropoda; class Insecta; order Hymenoptera; family Apidae; genus Bombus; species Bombus pyrosoma. The sequence goes on from NC_057780.1 coordinate 14,280,467, forward strand.
GAGTCCTTTTTTTTACACCAGATGTATTCGTTTTTTCTTTTTTTTAGGCTACCAATACTTTCCACTGCATCCATCAGTATCTGGGTTAGACGTCTCAGCTCACCTACTTTTATAATTATTGACTCCTCGTCATCTACTAGTGTGGTTTTACCATCCTTTCCACTATCTAGTACATCTTTACCGCTCGTTGATTGTTTGACTCTTGCGTTATTTGTATTATGCATCATGGCCGTCCTGTTCAAGTCAGCTTTTTCTTTCATTCGTTTCGGCGAATCAGTGTGCTGTAGTTACGCCACTAGAACAATCTGGAGTCGTGTACCAAAAGAAGAAACCTTTACTTTATAATATTGCTATTAAAATGAAGAAAAATATCCGTTGTTTTATAGATACAGATTTTTCAAGTTATTTCCTAAACTAAATATAATTTTGAAATTTTACTTTTAAACGATGTTTAGAACAACTAGGACAATCCAGAATAATTTTTACGACGTTTAACACGTTGACACTGGAGCCGATATTCATGGTTTTCTCCGTGGGGCGGCGCCCGAATTCACTGTCTGTTTTGTGGGGCGGCGCTGGGTCGCATTAGACTGTTCGACATGACCGCAATTTTTCAACTTTGACCTCAATTTATAGCAAAATTACAAAAGCTAGACGATTCCTGTTGGGTTCAATAAATTCCGTGGACTTCAACTAATACATTGATATACGATAGTTTGTCAATATCAATTTGCATATATCTATAAATGTTAAGTAAAGCTGACGGGACCAGCTTTGGTCCTAACTTTGTTCTCTTTTCGATTTTTCTCAAAAAGTAGAGGTCTGACGCGAATTATGAGCATCACACGCAATTCTGTGAACATTTTTCTATAAGAAACGTTCATAGCGCGAATCAAAAAATTTTTCAATTCCGTACAGGAAAAAAGAATAGTCATGCATGTTCGTCGGAGAACAACGGCGCACGTAAGGAACACGCACGACGAAAATAGTGTTAGGTTACGTTAAATTTTTAAAATGGACTGACAAAAGGCCAGTATGTATGCTAGCTACTTCCAAAAATCATAGGTGTGTTATTGTTCAGGGGAAAAGTAGTAAATAAAAGCCAGACACTATTTTTTTGTATAATGATGCTAAAAAGGCGATTGATCTATCCGATCAGATGTTATCCTATTATAGTTTGCGCAGAACCATAAAATGTGTGGTATGTACATAGAAAATGAGGTACTAAAAGTATTAAAATTCTAAAATTTCGCGAAGAAATTACTTATTACCTTTTAAATATGATGAATCCCCATAGAGAAGAAATGCCAAGTGGAAACGTAGCACTGGCCAAAAACATTCACATTTTCTGCATTCGTACCAAGCGACGCGATGATAGTGAACTATACGTATAACGACAAGAAGATGCATGTGTAACAAAAGTGCCATATCTATAATAATTATTTCTAATCTTTAAGAACAGTACGCTTTGAATTTCATAACACAAGGTTTTGAAGAATTTTCAGTCAAACATTTTCTCATTTTTTTTTACTTTTTTCTCGAAACTATCTTTTGCATATTCATGACCATGTTCAATAAAAATAGAAGAAATAAAATACATATACTATGTTCTTAATTATTTTATAATAGATTAATATTGTAAATAGACGAATTCTTTCTGTCTTCATTAGTGTTTATAAAGTTAATTTTCAATTCAATATATATATTTCTTCATATGCATTTTACAAGAAAGGTCTTATAAGTGTAAATTTAAATAACGATATCTTTATTAATTTGTAGATGGTCAACCTTTATATATTTTAAGAATGGGACAAATGGATGTAAAGGGATTATTGAAATCTATCGGAGAAGATGACTTGCTGTTGCTGGTAAGTTTCATTTGTATAATAACATTATATGCATCATTATACAGTACACGTCGTGTAAAAATAACAATTTATATTATTTATATATTTTATAGGTTTCCACAATATTCATAATTAATATTGTCATTGTAGGTACTACATATTTGTGAAGAAGGGCTGGTTCTTATGGAAGAAGCAACTGCTGTTTCTGGCCATCCAGTTTCGCAGTGGTGTTTATTAATAGATCTTGAAGGTCTAAATATGCGTCACTTATGGAGACCTGGTATAAAGGTATAAAATTTATTTAAAATACTTTAATATTTTTTCAAACAATAGTTTAATAAGTACATGTATACTCATATACGTTATATCTTATTTAAATACATACAAAATCAATAAATGTGTTTCTTATATTAATCATCCCATAAATAATATTAAAATTACACCATATATAACTTAAGTATAAAATATTAGTACTTATATTTATTTTTAATGATCATCAATGTATTGTTTCTTATAATATTTATTTATTTCTTATGTAATTTTTTAATTCATGAGCCAACATTTTTTAATACTTTAAATATAAGAAGAAATCATTTAATACTGATTTTAAGGACCACTAGTAATATAATTAATATAATATACTATACTAGTAAGTATAATTTACATAGAGTATAAATCATGGAATTCCCAGAACACAATTGTGATTTTCTAAAAATTATGTTTGTCATCTGCGATTTAACATTGTCATAGTGGAATGTAATTTTTTGCTATTTATAATCATTAAAGATGTATATCTATGAAGCTGTATTAAAGTAAAGTACATATACTTCTAATACACTTTTGGATGAAAAGATAGCTTATGGCATAAATTAGGAAAATTTTTATTGAATAACAAAGATACAAAAGTATATTTCATTAACTTAACAACTAGTTTTTAATGTACCACTATATAGTTTTGAAGAGAAAATAAATATCTTTTCTTACAAAATTAGAAATATTGCAAGAATTTTTTCGGACAACATGATAGCACACGCTACAGAAAAATGAATATCTACTCACATTTATTAAAAAAAATGTTATGTTAATATTTCGTATATTTCGTATTACTTTATTTTTTACAACTGCTGTCGTTTTTTTTTATTGCGATTTAAATAGAGTTTTCTTTCTCTTTTGTCTTATTTTTCTATTTTCATAAACTGTTTTTGCAGGGAGCTCACCCCAACAATTTTTTATTATATTTAGGTCAGGTGATCTTGCTGGCCATCATAAAATTTCGATCTTTTTTCTCAAAAAGAAATACTTTTTCACCGACTGCGTAGTGTGACCATTATCTTATTGGAATTTGAAATTTTCTCTGCAATACGCACTGCATGTGCTCGTGTTTGTTAGTTGATCAAGTCAATATCCTTTATACTATTTATTTCTCCAATTAATAAATGTCCATAAGAAACAGAGGCTGGAATTTGCCAAAAAGCATTTAAAATGGTTTAAAAAGTGGAGGAATGTTATTTTCCTCAATGAAAAAATGGTTAATTTCAAAAAGGTGGAAGTATTATTATCATTATTTACGGACGATAGAGAAATTTGCAAGACACCGACAAATAGGTGGTGGAAGTACAATCATAATAGTATCATAAAAAGATGGAAATTGTATTTATTGCGGAAATTCTATTATATATACCTCATCACATGCATCATGAAATGTGAAGTGATGGGCGTGATATAAATCGTCATTGATAGATGCACATCTTTTAAATTTCAATTTAAGCTTCCGATTTGCTTTAAATATTAACATATAATACTACTATAATAATTACTATATTGGTTATCTATTTTGGTATTTTTTCATAAGTGGATGAGCTTCTATTTAGATCAGATGTTCTTGCTTCATTATTGTGTGTATTTTTGTTAAAATTTAGTGTCCACTCTTCTTTTAACACGTTCGTCGCCACGTCACCCATATCTATGTGACGGGTATACTTCCGTGGGGACCCCGTCACCAAAGTATGGGTGACGCTCTTCTTGTTCGAGTTAATTAAATATAGGATATTATATATAGAATATACAATATAAAAATATTAAAAACACATTGCACCATACTTTTTATTAATTTATATTCTGGATAAAATATTACATTATGCTATATAGCATGGTATTTGTTAAAGCATTCCAAACACATTTGGGGTGATTTTGGGCACTTCGAACAATAGTTGTAGACTTCGTCATCACTACTCTCCTCACTTTTAAATATATTTTCACGCTGTTTACTGAACATTTTGAGGATGAAAAAATCACTGATGTATGTCTCACAAGATGCTTCTCGACTAAATGAAAGATCTGAAATATCTGCCATGAGATCCCCCGGAATACTCTAGCAGGAAAGCTTATCGCTTTCTCCATTTCAGAACTAAATAATCTTTTCTTTACAATGAATCACGATGAACAATGAATCGAAGGCGATAAACAATGAATTCCCGCTTGTCGCTCTATTTACGTTCTGCCTACCGGCGGTCGGATTTGGGCCCCGCAGGAAACTTAGCCGAATCACGCTGGGTGACAAACGTATTAACCTGTTAACTGCGAGATTTATACGGTGTATACACGTCAAACGCAGAGCAAATGCACCTATTATAAATTTTACGAAGGAAGTAATGCAAAACGAACAAGGATTACATTTTTATTCGATAAAAAATTTACAATTCATTGTTTAAAAAGATATTGTTATTAAAAGCTTTAAAATTGACAGAAAGTAATACAATTCATAAATAAGAAAAATTTTAAAAATTTAGTTGATTTCAGTGTGGTATTTTTCGAATAATTACTGCAAGGTACCACACAAAGTGGCACTTTGCAGATCGAACACCAGTAACGTAATTCCTTATGGATTCAATTTTTTGAGTAGACGGCATATCTTCGAAGTGGATTTGCTTTTGATGGTGTTATAAACCATATAAGCTGATATAAGTTATATAAGCTGGTATAAAACGCAAAACAATTCAGGGAATAGCCGATATACGCACCAAAGAGAATAATCAAACATTTTTTTATAAAATACATAATAGCTTTTCCAGAAGTATAAAGGAAACATACCACTAAACGTCATTTATATTACTTTTTACTAACATTTTGAGTTTTTATAGTAAATGGTAACTTCTTATTTCATACGACGAGTATCGTCAACCGCACCGAAATAAAGTTTTGGATTGACGTATATACACGTCAAACGCAGTTAACTGGATAAGTAAAAGGTACCAGTTTGAATATTTCAAACTCTACATTCAACAATGCAGAATTTTTCAAAGATATAAAGGAAATTATATAAACACATCATTTAATCATATGGATGCTTATTTAAAGATAAGAAACAACGTTAATTATAGAATGGCGTGGTAGAAAGCGTATATACGAATTTAATTTATGTAGATTTAATTTTTACGTTCGGTCATAGTTGTGTATTTTCTGTCGCTTAGGCATTTATTCGTGTAGACAAATTTGTCGAATTTCGTTGATATTTTCAATAATTAATAAATAGAGTCCTAAACATAACTTATTTCCAGTTTTGTCTCATTTTAGCTTGCAAAAACACCTCTTAAATTTTTTATGATATGTGGCATGAAATCTGCCAGAAGACTCTGCCAGAAGAAAAATGTTTTAATATATAAATCATAATGTCACACATATATTGTAATTTCAGTTAAACAAACATTTCCTTACTGAATATTATTTTAATACTACTTACTACAAGGGTGAACTATTTACAATACATTTTTGTTACAGGCTCTATTACGTATTATTGAAATCGTTGAAATAAATTACCCAGAAACTATGGGAAGAGTTTTAATTATGCGAGCGCCTAGATGCTTCCCTATTTTATGGACATTGATAAGTACATTTATAAGTAAGTAAGAATGTTTCTTAATTGTTTCTTAAGATCATTTATTGTGATCAACAGTACTGTTATGTATTGACCGGAAACATCACTAATTCTAAAACACTTCATACCACAATATCAGCATTTGCATTTCTAATCTCGTATCAAATCGTTGCGTTAACGTTACGTAGAGAATTCCACAAAGTTATCGTTAGCAAAACTCTATTTCTTTCGATCACTACTACCGAAAACATATGTCGGAGATGAAAGGATACCGGGGCCTTCCCTTTGGAATTCTTGGAAAAATCCCCAAAACTTCAGTTTTTATAATTTAACCCGATTATTATTGTCCGAGATTTGTGATAATGAGCTTGGGCTCGAAGTGACAACTAATCGCTAAACGTAGCCGCGGTCACGGGATGAACAGAGGTATGGAGTAATTGTATAGCTCTCCTTTTTTTTTTATTTACTAGTATTTTACAATCAGTTCTCGCATTGAAAATTTTAAGTAATTTTCTCTGGCGTGGCGCAGTGACATGGCTAATTATTTATAATAAGTTAATACTTATTATAGATAAGTATAATTTATAAATAAGTACTATAAATAAATAAATATTACTTAATATAAATATCTAGTTAAATCTTGTGCTTAGGTCTAACGGATAGTGTTTTTTTAGCCTGCGGATCTGGCCGACGTATTAAGCAATTTAGTAATTAGGGGGTTTCGATGTTTGTTAACTCTTTTGCTATATCTATTGCTATATTTTGTTATTTCTTCTTTGATTGTGGGTATCTTGAGATCGCGATGTATTGCTTCGTTGGTGACATATCAGGGTGCATTTATTAGGGATCTTAGCGTTTTCGATTGGAAGCGTTGAAGTATTTCAATGTTGAAATTACTTGTTGTTCCCCATAGTTGGATTCCGTAGGTCCAGACAGGTTTTATTACGGTCTTATAGAGGGTAATTTTGTTCTGCGTGCTTAGGTTGGAGCGTCGGCCAGTGAGCCAATAAAATTTTTTATGTTTATCCTTGAGTTGCTTCGATTTGTCTGTGATGTGTTGTTTCCATGTTAACCTCCTGTCCAGGATCATGCCGAGGTATCTGACTGAGTCCTTGTTAGGAATTGTTATATTGTTAATGGTGACCTGAGGGCAGGTTTGTTTTCATAGCATGAAGGTTACATGTGTAGATTTTTTTTCATTAATTTTGAAGCCCCGTTTATGAAACCACTTTTCCATAGAGTCGAGACATCGCTGAAGAGTGGATGCGTGAGAAGCTAATAGCGCGGTGTCGTCAGCAAATGTTGCTGTAGCTATCTCTGTTGATATTGGTAAATCGGCAGTGTAGATGGAGAACAGCTGGGGTCCGAGGACACTACCTTCAGGTATGCCAACTTCTATTGGGACTGTTATGGTAGAGGCGTCTAAGTATTTAACCATGAATTGTCTCTTGGTTAGGTAAGACTTTGTAGGACTAGTAGGTGTATGGTAGGATTTTTTTAAGTTTATATAGAAGCCCTTCATGCCATTCTTTGTCGAATGCCTGTTGAATGTCAGGGAATACCGCTGAACAATATTTTTTCTTTTCTAGGATTTGGCTGATATTGTAGAATGTTGTTTCCGAAAACCGAATTGATGATCTGGCAGTGTTTTGGAATCCTCTAGGCGTGGAAGGAGTCGATTCGTTAACATCTTCTCGAATAGTTTTGACAAAGTAGGTAGAAGATTAATTGGGCGATAGGAGCTAGTTTCATATATTGGTTTTCCAGGTTTAGGGATGAGAGTAATCAGTGATATTTTCCAGGCCTCAGGATAGTATTCAAGGCGAAGAATTGCGTTAAAAATTGATGTGATGAGTGCAATTCGTTTTTATGGGAAGTTCCTTGTTTGCTTTATTCATGCCCAAGAATTCTAGTTCGAATTTGTGTTGAGCTAGACCGTTGGCATACCAAAGAGCTATGCGTCTTGGTTTTATTTTGCGTCGAGGCGTATTATTTTATCCATGATGAGTGTTAATAATGATAGTAAATTATTTATTTGTTCTGATTATTTTTCTGTTAATTTCTCGAGTCTATAGAAGTTGTCTGTGTGTTGTGAATTGGAAACACTATTTTGAGAATGGTCCCTATGGATTATTTTGATTTCCTTGTACTGCTTGGGCATAGGAGATTGAAGTAGTAGTAAATTTTGGAGGACTGGGTATTTGATTGGCTGTCTCTTTGGCTCTGAGTTTAGGATACTTATTTATGTATAAGGTTTTGTAGGCTGAGCAACCTTTGTAGTTAGCAGGATGGTCTCCTGGACAGTGGATGCACTTCGGTGGGATTTCTGTTGATTTAGTGCACTAATCAGTGGGGTGTGTACCTGCACATTTAACGCAGCGGAAATTATGATTGCAGTATTTCCGCGTGTGACCGTACCTTTGGCACCTTTTACATTGCACTATTTCTTTTTTTATTAAAGGAGGTTCGATTTTTACTACCGAGTTGATTAGTCGATTTATGTTATAGATTTGTTTGTTATTAGGTTTTTGTTTTAAGTCGATGAAGAATAAGGATAGCGAGTTTTTTGAGATTCTATGTCTTATATTGCTGATGTTAATTACTTCATGACCAAGTTTAAAGATTTCGAACTTAAGTTCGTCTAAGTTAGCTGAGTGGTGAACGTTGCGTAGTACCACACGAAAAGATCTTTCTTGTTTAAGTTGGTAGGCGTGATAGCTAGCATTCAAGGTTTTTAATAGTTTTATTATCTTTCTATATGAGTCTGGGTTAGCGAGCAGAATTTTGACTTGGTTATTATTTATTTTTCGCTTGTATTTCTCTTTACTGATTTCTTTCTCAATGGACTTTACCGTTGTTTGTATATCGATGACTTCATCAGCAAATATAGGTGGGGGAAGGAAATTTTTTTGCGTATGTTGATTTGTTGGTGAATCTGCAACGTCCATGGAGTCGTTTGTGGATTCTAGTATTGAGTATCTATTGTACGTGGTTACACAGCTTATTGACTGTTCGTTCTGATTAGCGTTTGCGTTTGTTTTAGCTGTTTCTAGTTTACGCTTTTTAATATTTTTGGTGTCAATAGTATGAAGGGATATATTGCTCTTTTGTCACGGAGGAGGTAGCGCGGTGCAATTATGGTTTTGCTCAAGAGAGCCTGGTCGAGATTCTTCGGCCATCATCGAGCTAGTTAATTCAAGTTGAATAACTAGTCGAGAGGCTATGACGCTATGATTCGGGTAGACATTAGGAGCGTTAGAATTTTTCACTAATAAGATAGGAAACACTTGGCTATGTTTGTTTCGATTCACTTGCGACGGATGAGCGTTACGTGTTGTTTTACGAACTTCACAGAGCACTAGACACACGTCTGCGCGCTTCAGCATTCAACAGCAAACTGAGCTCTCCTTCAAAAGAAATAGTTATAGCGGCACTCCACAGTAACCATTTCAACGGTTTCTGTCCCGTGGCTCGCCACACATAAACCCTATTCTTGGGGCAAGATGATTACCAGATGTCGATGCATCTCCGCAGTACATGTTCAGCTAACCTGAGAACCCGCTATAAATCTTTTCTTTTTTTTTTTTATTTGGTAGACTATTTACAATCAATTCTCATTGAGAATTATAAGTAAATTCTTTTGGTGTGGTACTGTAACTTGCATTATAATAATTTATATTATGTTTGATTCTAGTTGAATTTAATGATTCAATCTAAAGGGTATTTTCTTTTTAGTCTGCGGGTTTGATCCGTCATGTCAAGTAGTTGGGTGACTAGTGGGTTGTGGTGGTTGCTGACTCTTATATTATATCTGTTTCTGAACTTGGATATTTCTTCTTTAACTGTGGGTATCTTAAGGTCACGATGTATTGTTTCGTTGGTAACATACCAAGATGCATCTATTAAGGATCTTAGAGTTTATGATTGGAATGGTTGGAGAATGCTATAAATCTTAGGATTTAGTTAACTAAGGTCCTTCAAACGGACAAACAGTCTTTATCCTAACAGTCCCTAAATATACCACCTACTACGGGAAGATACGGGAAGTCTGCTTTTCTCATGGGTAACGCTTCCCGCTAACAACTTTCTCTTAAGGGCGGCTAGCATCCTTCTTTAACCACCAACATAGAACGAAGGATTTCCTCGATAAATCCGATGATCTCGTATCCTTAGACACACTTTATCATAGCTTTCCTCTGCAGCATCATCGTGACAAAAAAGTCACTCTCTCGCGAGTTACGCAGCGTCTTTACGATCAGTGAATACTCCACGTTCTAACAGAGTTAGTTTAGTAATACTTGTACCGTAAACAAGTAAGTTGAGTACAACTTAGACTTTCGAAGAAAGTACATTTTGTTATCCCGTTGACCGCGGATTCGTTATCGAACCAAAGACCATTGTCATTAGTATCTAATCACCACGGTCACTTGTCAATTCTGTAATATCCACACTTGTGCTAATAAACATTACCTCGATTATATAATAACGATGGCTAATTCCAGTGAAGGTTCATTACATGCCCCTAACCGTAATCATAATGAGAACCCGACATATAAAACTACCGCGCGATCGCCAGGAAAGAGTTCATCGGAAAATCAAAATAAAGCTTTTATTGATTATTTTGGATACAAGTAGTATGTTTGTTGATATCTAAAAATAATTAAGAATATTTCAGAAATCGCAATATTGCTAGTTTTATTACCATCTGTTTAAATGTTATTTATGAAAGATATTGTATAATGTTTGATATTTTATTATATGAATATTTATTTTCACATAAAAATGTATTAATTTGTTTAAATATCTTGCACAGATGAAAATACAAGAAAAAAATTCATATTTTACTGTGGCACCAATTATCAAGAACAAGGTCCTGGTAGCCTAAGTGACTATATCGATCTTGAATTTATCCCAGATTTCCTCGGAGGATCATCTGAGGTAAGAATAATTATATATAATTTATTAATATGTTTAATTTACTATCTTATATTTATGTAAAATGTATTTTTACCGCGAATAAAAAATATCTTCTTTATAACCGACAATTGACACCATAAAATATTGCATATACCATGTAAATATATGTTTTTATATAATATTATCTTCGTGTTTTCATTATGTAAGATATATGAAAACACATGCAAGAAGTAATACTTCCAACGTATTTAATACTTCTTAGTTTCAAATTACTTAGCAATAATGTATTTTAACTACTAGGACAATGTATGCGAGGTTTATGGTATGGTACCTCGAAGATTTTATATTTTCGACGCAACTGCTAATAACGTAAGGATTTTTATATCTTTGTTTTATTTGTTAAAAATCGTAGTGATATTTGGTGCTTTTACGTTTTATTATTGTTTTGTACTTATATGTAGCACCTTTTAATAGTTATTAGTCTAGTGTTATGAGAGATCAAAGATATAAGAAATAGAAGAGCCAAATTTTATTAGACAATAACAATTAATCAACATATATATGTGTGTACTTATAATCGGGGCTTGCTTAATTAAAGTTCGTGAAGTTACATAAAACATCTAGGTATTTAATTATCAAATAGGAGTTATTATCCAATTGTTCGAGACTAGAAAATTGTTCGTGACTGCAATCGCGTTACGCACATCTTTTTATGAAATACAGTGTATGTATAATATATACATATGCAAGATGAGATTTTGAAGGAGATATATGAGAAATATTGACCTCATTTTGTATCGAAATAAAGTTTGATAAAATAAAAAGGGGTAAAAAATATACAGAATATGATACACGTTATCGATTTCGATGTTATCAAGGTCAACATTCTAAGTAATTTCTTCCTATATGTATATACAGCCGCCGCTCGGGTTTGGAAAATCTACACTCAAATTTCGGTTAGGAATCTGAACCCACGATTACATTCAGTTAGAAAAATTTACCAAATGTCCAGCTGGAAAAATTGTAAAGTACAAATTAAATAAAAAAAAAAGATTACACATTCTGACGTAGGCAGCCGTCTTCTTCTTTTTAACAAGAAAGAAACGAAGATATGAAGTATATAGTGATGGATCTGGAGTATCTATGTGTGACAACAGATGCTATTTTTCCTGTATGACTGCAAGATGTAAGCACATTACAAAATAAGTGAGTTCCGAAATTAATGGAGCTTTACTGGGCATTTCTTTCCAAAAGAACGATTGAGTTACGACTCATGATTCCTTTGAGACTTTTCATCTTCATGATGAATAGAATACGATGCAATAAAAAGGATCTGATCTTGAATTTCAAGGTGAAGGTCAATTTTGCGGCTACTTTTTTCAGATCTTCACCGATCCAGATGTGTAGAATAACGCTATAATGTTCATATCAAATCATTTTCGAATATTCTATACACATATTTCTTTTAGTTTCAAATTAATTTAGTTACTGATAGAACATTCTTTTCATATGATTACTTATTCTTTTGAAGCATTTTAACAAGTACATATACTTATATATACATATACTTACGCATAGCTAAAATCATGTTACATCATATCCATCTCCATTAATTTTTTGACTGTCTCATAAGCTTATAATGAATATCTGTTAGTAGTTATTCAGTCATGATTTTACTTAGGGTAACTGATAAGGGATGACTTGTTATCTTGACTGGTCAACTGATAATTATACTGATAAAATCTGTTAGAGGAACGCGTGGATGAATGTGTAACAGAAATATATTTGAGTATAAGTGTAAGTATAAATATAAAAATATAAGTACAGTGTAAGATAATCCAGATTTGCACGCTGGCAGCATTACATTACAACAGAGCCCCGTGGGCCTATGGGTATTTGTATAATTCCGAAACTGGCCTGTCTATACCCCGCTGCACCATCTGTACAAGGCATATTCCAAAAAAGGGCTATGAGTCTGAGACCCTTCAAATTGATTTAGTACTTTTTTTTTTATTATCGTGGAGGAAATCCGCACGGACACCAGGCCGCTTCTGGGGAAAGTGGCGTGGTAGTGTCGGACTCCAACCGACTAAAATCTCCACGATAACCGTCTCGGCTGCGATCGAGAGAGACCCGGGAACCGGTGCGAGCGACACACCGCCTCCGCCCCCGCACAATACATCCCCTAATGGAGCGGTGTGCGGCCATGTCACACCGCGCCTCGTCGCCGGAGCCGCCGTGCCAGGCAGTCCGGTTCCCCTACCGGACTCGAGGCGCTGAGTTGCCAGCGCCTAAGTTTGAACCACACCGGGGGGCGCGGCGGACCTAACGCGCCTCGAAGCGCGTTCACGGCCTCTACCGCGTCCTCGCCGTCCGATCCTCTCGGGGTGGGAGTTCCGCAGCCTCCTTCCAAAGCATAACCTGCTCTCAGAAGGAGGTCACGGTTCTTCTCCCTCTCTCGCTCACCAACAATGCCTCGAGGATTGTCGGCGGTGAGAAGTCCCATCCGATTTCCACGATAAGGTCGTGGCGCAGCAGCGCCCACGCCGGGCAGTACTCCAGCGTGTGCTGCGCCAAGTCCACGCTCGTATCGCAGTGGTGACAACGCGCGGTCGCCTCTTCCCGATTCGGTGCAGGTACTCATCGAAGCAACCGTGTCCGGTGAGCACCTGCGTCACCCTGTAGGTTAGGGGAGGCCCGCCACCGTCCAACCGAACGTCCCAGTTTGGAAGGTCGGTCCCGAGGACCCTTAGCCCCGACGCGCCCGCTCTTATGTCGAGGCTGGCGCGCCATCTGTCGAGCAAGACCCGCCGAGCCCGAACACTAACGTCGGCGTCCACCGGGCCGACCCCGCTCGACAGATCCCGAGTGCGGAGATAAATCTCGCGACACCTTAGGGCCTGCAATTTGAACGGGGGAAACTGATGGCCACTGTCCTGTGCAGCCTCCCAACCACTAGGAGACTGTGACGACTAGCCATCAGGTCCTCCGTCCAGATCGGAGCTCCGTAGAGGAGCCTCGATCGCACCACGCCGGGCCCGCCCAGCCGAGGCAGTAAACGTACTTAGGCGTTCGCCGTCGCCTCGACAGACGGTGCCAGACGCTCGAAGTGAGCGCCGAAGGTCTAGTGGCTGTCGAGGGTCAGGCCCAGATACTTCGTGCTGGTTCCGACCTCGATCTCAGCCCCCTCCAACCCCAGGCGATAACTCGCTGGAGGTGTCCCGTGATCGGCCTTGCAGCAAAACCACCTTGCCTCGGACTTCTCCTGCCTGGCGATCACGCAGACCACCGCCAGCTCCGGCAGACAGGCGGTTCTGCCCCACGCCGTGCCCCAGACCAGCATCAACGTGTCGTCGGCGTAGCTCGCCAGTGCCGAGTTCGGAGACATCGGCGTCCAAAACACCGCGTCGTACGCGATGTTCCACAGCAATGGACCCAATACCGAACCCTGTGGGACCCCGCGGTACACCGCCCTCCCAATCATCCCTCCGCCCCGAATTGATTTAGTACTAAACAAGTCTTAACACTTTGACTGCCAAATTGGTCATATATTACCGGCCACGGTTTCTCCTGTGACGCCACGGTGGTCATTGGTGACCGGAGCGCTTAAACTTCTTACAATTGTAAAAATTGAATGAAAATTGACAGTTAAAGCATTTTGAATATAACCGATAAATATAAGATACTTTGAAATAAAGAGTGTCCCATTGAACAATTAAACATTTTTATTAGAACATCAATAAAAAAAAATGAGAACAAATCTTGCATCTAACGATGCACTGTGTTCGCATCCATATCTTTCAGGGGTAATCCACGAATATTATTATAAACACACCTTAGAAAATAATCGTAAATGCTGCTTTATAATCATATAATTGAAGTTAGAAGTGTGAACATACCTTACTATTATATATAGAATGAGCAAATACCGTTTACTAATATCTTCTACACGTTTCAACAATATATTCTTTACTTACGACAAAATAACGAACGCGAATGGTTTGTTGAAATAAACGAAGCCTTGTTATAATATGTCGCTATCGACTGTTACCAAAACGCCACGGTGGTCACCCGTGACCGCCAATAAGATAAACGATCCATTGGGGAAGAATGTTGTCTTACATCATCAATTTATTATTATTTTGTCATTATATGCTTTGAATAATAAAAATACTCCCGTGGCGTCCTGAGCGAAACATGTGATTTCGGCGTGACAGTTGGTGTTAACGGCTTCGAAAACCAGGAAAACTAAACAATTTTTACTTCAACAAAATAAATAAATACATAAATAACGAGTACCCGTTTTGATTTAAAATTCGAATATACGTTTGTGATTTATAATCATAGTCTTGTTTATAAATAAATGTAGGAGTGAACTGTTTAAAAATGAAATTGAATCTCGCCTGCTGAATGTTTGGATTAGTTTCATCGAATCTTATCGTACGAATTCGAAATATTCGAGGTTATTATGGTTTTTCGAGAATGCACGTTGATTAATTCCTATCGAAAAATGTTAATTTGCTGATGAATGGCATCTTTAGTGTCTTAAGCATCCCTACATGAACTTCTGATGCGCCTTTTTTAGATGGAATGAGAGCTGTACCTGAACAAACGTGAGGTGTTTAAAATTTCTCGATAACATCGCGCAATTCCTTCTAGATCGAAACCTTGGCTATAAGTTCTATTGCGCCATTTTTAATTTACGTTTCGGATGGTAGGTTTTCAATGTACATCCGACCATTGGGTATAAAAAGAATTAAAAATTCTAAAGATAATGTTAGAAAACAAACTATTATTGTAATTAATATCTTAATGTTTTCTTTCAGAAATAGCTTTTCTTTATGGTCGTATTATAAAACTTGTTGATGAACATCACGCGCGTTATTTTATATTTTCCTAGACAACACGTACCAATTGTCAGGTTCGTTATGAAAAAAATTAATGCTGTACATTTTAATGATATTTAATTTTAATAATACATTACCTATTATGTTATTGTGTATGGATGAAATTGACATTTCATGACTTACTACTTATGAGATTTAATTATGCTGTCAACTTTCTAGTTCTTTTCGAATAATACTTTCACTACGTAAATTCTTTTTGGACAGTGACTTCGTCACTTCTTAATATTTTATCACGTACATCTTAATATTTCATAGTAAATATACTGTTTAAAAGTTTTGATACTTACATTATCATTGTGCATATTGCATACATTTCAAGCAATACTGTTATAAAATTTTTACATTTAAAACATTTTTCTAAATCCAGTAATTTATTGTTTAGATATACTTTTTCACTATAAGTTAGAAATTCAATTTTCACTCCTTTTATATGTCGGGTTGGCGTTGGAATTTTGGGCGTTTGACGAATCTTCACTCGAATTGGCCATCGTGGTTATGTATTCTAGCTGATCTTTATTGGTACAGATGTGATTATTACAAGAGTTAACAAGTAATAGCGGCGATCGGACAGACGAGATGTCGATGACAATGAATTTAGGTTCGATAACGAATCCACGGCCAACGGGATGACGAATGCGACGTGACTCAACGTACAAGTAGAACTTATCTGAATGAACTGACCCGCAGTCCAAGTGGAACTGCCCTTATATACTCCTCTCTATACCTCTCGGGTCAATCTTTGTTTTTAAGGAGAGCTATATAATTATTCCGTACCTCTGTTAGGTACACGTCCCTCCCGTGACCGTGACTATGTTCAATGACCCATTATGTCACTTCGAGCCCAAGCTCATTGTCATAAACCACGGGCAACCATACTCGGATTAGAACATTACAACAATTTCTCAGTTTTATTATTTAATTGTAGCTACATTAAAAATCTGGATTAAAGTATTGGGGGTTTTCCCCAACATTCCAGAAGAAAGGTCCCGATGTCCTTTCATCTCCGACATATGTATAGATATTGATACATTAAACGCTGGTCCCGCTATATGGTGCGATTTTATCATCACTATATTTATTTTACATATGTATAGAATCATTATCAGAATTATTAAAAATTAGGGTTTCCAAATTTCTATTCTATATGATAAATTTATTGATAAATTTCCATTAATGCAGTAATGTGATATAGCTAAGACAACTAAATTGATAATTCACAATTCGCAACTATCAATTAACAACCCATAACAACTCGCAACTCTCTCAACTCAACTCACGACTTGCAACTAGACCTTCAATTAACAATTGATGGTTAATCGTCTTCCTCCCGCAAACACCTTCTTTCGAGTAACTATTTGCCTTTGTCAATGAAAATTGCTTGTAAATTGACGACCAAATAAAAGAAAAAAAAACTATTTGCCCGAAGGACCGAGGATACATTGATAGGCCGCTTGGCCCATTGAAGTTTCCTGATTCTTTCGGCCTGTCGGCTCATAGGCTTTTTCGCAACATTGTACATATTTCGTCGGGTCTTTCTTAAATAATCTTTCCACGATACTACATATGATCCAATATTTACAGGAACTTCTTTTCGCTCTTCTTTTGTTTGATATTTTCCTTTATAGCAATGAAACACACATCGATTTATGTATAGAAACAAGGTCTACGAGAAATCGTCTAGACTTTAAACATATGTATTATGAATACTCGTGTTAAGCACATACAATAACTAATACTCTGAACTTTTACACTAAATACGCATAAAAAAAACAGACACAAAGTAGAAATCTGAACGTTTGATCTTCTCCTATTGAATTTTGGATTATTTTAATTCCAGTGGCAGATCTTTTATTCAAAATGCAATAAGAAGGTAGAAAAAAATCGTATAACTTTTAAGGGGTCATTTTAAAAAGACCGCTTCTACCTTCAACTTATTATAAAACGAATCGCAAAACGGGTTTATTAAATTCTGTAGAATTATTTGAATGCATACAATTTTCGGAAAAAAAATTATGTCCGCTTTACCGTCCTACTCTCGAGTCTTCAAATTGAATTTATTTTTTTATTTATAATTAATTTACGATCAATTCTCGCATTGAGAATTTTCAGTAATTTTCTCTGGCGTGGCGCAGTGACATAGCTAATTATCTATAATAAGTTAACACTTATTATAGATAAGTATAATTATAAATAAGTAAATATTACTTAATATAAATATCTAGTTAAATCTTGTGCTTAGGTCTAACGGATAACGGTTTTTTTAGCCTGCGGATCTGATCCGACGTATTAAACAATTTAGTAATTAGGGGGTTTCGATGTTTGTTAACTCTTTTGCTATATCTATTGCTATATTTTGTTATTTCTTCTTTGACTGTGGGTATCTTGAGATCGCGATGTATTGCTTCGTTGGTGACATATCAGGGTGCATTTATTAGGGATCTTAGCGTTTTCAATTGGAAGCGTTAAAGTATTTCAATGTTGGAATTACTTGTTGTTCCCCATAGTTGGATTCCGTAGGTCCAGACAAGTTTTATTACGGTCTTATAGAGGGTAATTTTGTTCTGCGTGCTTAGGTTGGAGCGTCGGCCAGTGAGCCAATAAAATTTTTTATGTTTATCCTTGAGTTGCTTCGATTTGTCTGTGATGTGTTGTTTCCATGTTAATCTCCTGTCCAGAGTCATGCCCAGGTATTTGACTGAGTCCTTGTTAGGAATTGTTATATTATTAATGGTGACCTGAGGGCAAGTTTGTTTTCGCAGCGTGAAGGTTACATGTGTGGATTTTTTTTCATTAATTTTAAAGCCCCGTTTATGAAACCACTTTTTCATAGAGTCGAGACATCGCTGGAGAGTGGATGAAACAATTATCGTGTCTGCGTGGGAAGCTAATAGCGCGGTGTCGTCAGCAAATGTTGCTGTAGCTATCTCTGTTGATATTGGTAAATCGGCAGTGTAGATGGAGAACAGCTGGGGTCCGAGGACACTACCTTCAGGTATGCCAGCTTCTATTGGGAATGTTATGGTAGTGGCGTCTAAGTATTTAACCATGAATTGTCTCTTGGTTAGGTAAGACTTTGTAGGACTAGTAGGTGTGTGGTAGGATTTTTTTAAGTTTGTATAAAAGCCCTTCATGCCATACTTTGTCGAATGCCTGTTGAATGTCAGGGAATACCGCTGAAAAATATTTTTTCTTTTCTAGGATTTGGCTGATATCGTAGAATGTTGTTTCCGAAAACTGAATTGATTATCTGGCAGTGTTTTCGAATCCTCTAGGAGTGGAAGGAGTCGATTCGTTAACATCTTCTCGAATAGTTTTGACAAAGTAGGTAGAAGACTAATTGGGCGATAGGAGCTAGTTTCATATATTGGTTTTCCGGGTTTAGGGATGAGAGTAATCAGTGATATTTTCCAGGCCTCAGGATAGTATTCAAGGCGAAGAATTGCGTTAAAAATTGATGTGATGAGTGCAATTCGTTTTTATGGGAAGTTCCTTGATTACTTTATTCATGCCCGGATGCTTTCCTGGGATTTAGGCGATGAATTAATTCTATAATTTATACAGAAGTGAAGGGTTCAATAGGAGGAGACATTTGGAAGTGGGATTGCAGGTATTCAATAATATCCGCGGCAATTTTGGAGGAATGGGTTTTAAATACGTTAGATAAGTGTTTAGCAAACAGGTTGACTGAAGTTGAGTGATTAAAGACTTCTCTAAAGAGCTGCCAGTTGGTGAGTTGGTTATGAATAAAGCCATTAGGTGGATTTTCGATAATTGTTGAACTGTCTGTTGCTATACCGGGGGAATGGTCAGAAGAGAGATCCGCCGAGGAGTTGATTTGGACATATCTTGGCGAGATATTCTTAGTTATGAAGAAGTCGAGTAAATCAGGTATTTTGTTAGTGTCAGTGGGCCAGTATGTGGGTTCATATGTGGTGAGGTAGTTGAGATTGTTGGTGATTATGCTCTTCAAGAGATTTTTGCCTCTTACTGTGACAAGTCTGCTGCCCCATTGGATATGTTTGACGTTATAGTCTCTTCCAGCTATGAACCTATTGCCCAGAGCATCGAGCTATCAAAGTCTTCTTTAGCAATGGAGTGTCTGGGAGGGCAATATACTGCTGAAGTGGTGATTGTACCATGGCAGTCTTCTATTGCTACGTTTGTAGCTTGGACGTAGTCTTTCCGGAATGATGGAAGCTTGCAATGCTTAATGCTGGATTTGATAATGATTCCGGTGCCGCCGTGGGCCTTTCCACTGGGATGTTGGGTATGGTAAAAGTTATAACCGTTTGTTTTCAGATAGTTTTTGTCGGTAAAGTGGGTTTCAGATATGAGCATTACGTCGATATGCTGTTGTTTTAGGAAGAATTCTAGTTCGAATGTGTGTTGAGCTAGACCGTTGGCATTACAAAGAGCTATGCGTCTTGGTTTTATTTTGCATCGAGGCGTATTATTTTATCCATGATGAGTGTTAATAATGATAGTAAGTTATTTATTTGTTCTGATTGTTTTTCTGTTAATTTCTCGAGTCTGTAGAAGTTGTCTGTGTGTTGTGAATTGGGAACACTATTTTGAGAATGGTCCCTATGGATTATTTTGATTTCCTTGTACTGCTTGGGCATAGGAGATTGAAGTAGTAGTGAATTTTGGAGGACTGGGTATTTGATTGGCTGTCTCTTTGGCTCTGAGTTTAGGATACTTATTTATGTATAAGGTTTTGTAGGCTGAGCAACCTTTGTAGTTAACAGGATGGTCTCCTGGACAGTGGATGCACTTCGCTGGGATTTCTGTTGATTTAGTGCACTGATCAGTGGGGTGTGTACCTGCACATTTAACGCAGCGAAAATTATGATTGCAGTATTTCTGCGTGTGACCGTACCTTTGGTACCTTTTACATTGCACTATTTCTTTTTTTATTAAAGGAGGTTCGATTTTTACTACCGAGTTGATTAGTTGATTTATGTTGTAGATTTGTTTGTTATTAGGTTTTTGTTTTAAGTCGATGAAGAATAAGGATAGCGAGTTTTTTGAGATTCTATATCTTATATTGCTGATGTTAATTACTTCATGACCAAGTTTAAGGAGTTCGAACTTAAGTTCGTCTAAGTTAGCTGAGTGGTGGACGTTGCGTAGTACCACACGAAAAGGTCTTTCTTGTTTCAGTCGGAATGTGTGGAAGTTTGCGTTTAGGGTTTTTAGTAATTTTGTTATTTTTATGTAGGAGTCTGGATTGGCCGGCAGGATTTTAACCTGATTATTTTTAATTTTTAGTGTGTAGTCCTCTTTGTTAATATCTTTCTCGATGGACTTTGTCATTGTTTGGATGTCGATAACATCATCAATGAAAATTGGTGGGGGAGGAGGGTTTTTTGGTGTATATAGATTTGTTGAAATTGAATTTAAAGGTGAGAAAGTATAGATCTCACCTGAAGAAAATGATCCACACAAACTGCGGTACAACTTTTTCCCAGAAGGTTCAGTAGTTTCAAGATCCATAATGTTTTAGCCAAAAATGAATGAGATCCTTTGATTTTGTTGTAAAACATTTTATTGTTTTATTAAATATATGCAAATTTAGTTTTCCCAAGTTAATTTGAGTGCAATTAAATCGACATACAAAATGTTAAATATCTTTCTTACTATTTTCATATTTTTTTTGTTTATTATTCTAGACTATTATACATCTCTAATCATTAATTACGTATACTATCTGTTAAAACCATATATTTAATAATATTCGACACACACGCACAAATGCGCCCACATACATGTGCATTATTGCAAATTTAAAAATTTAACGTACACATTTTTGTGCCGCATTAGCTGTGATTCAGTCCTGTTAATATGCATTATTTATTTTATTATGCTGTTCTTAAGATGTACATTTAACATATATTTTTTTATTAATGTTAGGCCTACATTACTGAAGGAGGAATTGTACCGAAACATCTATATAAAATGGAATTGGAACCTACATCGTCTCAAGAAGAGCATAATCTATATCATTGCATTAGTTTAAGCCGTGGACAAATTCATCGTGTAATAATCCGTTCTAATGATCCAGGAGCAATTTTAACATGGGATTTTGATGTGATGCGTCATAATATAATATTCACCGTACTTTACCAAGCTTATAATGATGACAAAGATCTTTCTTTGGGTATGTATACGTATATGTATATGAATAAAATTACAGATTAATTACAAATTAGAAAGATTTGATTTTGACCCTTTACAGCAACTGCTTCTCAAGCTATTATTAAAGTACTTAACGTATAATGTATTAGCATGTAAATACTTTTAAATAGTGGTCTAACCAATTTCTATTGCACAATATCTACTCTTTTCTATTATATTAGTTTAGGTAATATGCAATCCATTATGCAAATTATAACAAAAGAGCGCAACTTTGTATTTTATAAAATTATAATTATTTAATTAATGAAGAGAAATCTCTTTCCTATGACAAACATTGCATATAAACATACGTAGCAGTTATTTATATTTTCAATGACCTCAAAGTTATAAACACTATTGATGTTATACAGTATGAGATGGAAAAATGTAAAATAGATAGAAATATAACAGCTTTTGGTTATCCTTCAATGAAAATTTCACATTTTCAAATACATGAAGTACACATATCATAATTCAGTTACTATTACTATAAAGTACTATTGCTGCATAGTACTAAACTTATTATTATTATATAAAAGCTACATTTGTATCCTTTTTATTATATCTATACATATATATAGTTGTTAAATCAACATCACAAAATCAGACGGAAAGGCAAAAGGGAAGAGAGAGAGAGAGAATGTTATTAGAACCCTTTAAATTAAAGTACGAAGAAGAACTTAATCTTAACATTGACGTTAAACTGTCGACTAGCCACGGAGTAACCGGAACATTAAGATATTAATAAAAAATGAATAAGAATTGATAGATGTTCGAAATTGTTTTTTGTGTATTGCAGTGCCAATGATTTTAATTTTGAATTTAAAAAATTATCATTATGACGTATAAATAATCGAAAAATAATAAGAAGGGGCAATTGTATCCTTGACATCGAAAAAAAGGTGAAAAACATCTTAAAAAGTAGAACGAAAAAAGAAAATTAAAAAAAATTAATAGTAACTTTAATGAAAATTGTTTACTAGGTATGTGCAATTGCAGTTTCATTGAAATGTTGATTTTAAAGAGGAAAATATACATAGATACTAATTCGAACCAAATAAATTCTCGGTTAACAACATTATGGTATAATGTAGAATTGTATGTACCAAGAAATGCACGAAAAGAAACAAATTTTTCTTATAATATTTTGCCGTTATTCATACTTCACAATAATGTGATCAAAAATATTCCAAAAAGAATGCATTGAGGCGGGGTGCAAGCTTTTCACAGTTCAACAAAATATATGATTTTGATGCAATTCAGGGACAAAAATAATTTCACATTCTATTGCGAAAGTATTAAGAAATACGTATTTCATAAATATATTGTATCCGGAATAATTGTATAAATAATCGATGTAAATTTTTCAGAATCTGTTACAGCTGAAGATGCAGAATTATTAGAGATGAAAGAAATCAAAGGACATTTCATTAAGGTCGAACCGAGCGTTGTTTGTCATGATGGTGAAAGCATTCAAGTAAGTAAACAAAGAGTATATTGATGTTTTATCACAAATATATTCTATATTTTCTGGTTTGGTTGATTTAATTAAGATGGTTGGCCTTAAATGACTATAGTCGTTAAATTATCTTGATGCGGGCTGTACTTACGTGTATTAAAAAATATATATTAAAAAAAAAAGAACTATGACACCTAGAGTACTTCAGATTCTCTTAAAATTTTTTTGTGTCATCAATATGTTCAACAATATTCCGCTGCCACACTTTACGTGTTTCACTCTGTATATTTCTCGAGCTTTCATGATACTTGGAGCTTTTTAATATTATTATTAAATACGTATATACACTATTTAATATAAATAAAAAGCTTTATTTTCACCTCAGTTTATTTTAATCTCTTATATTAGGAGTAAAATTTCCAATGTATATATCACTCTTTAAATACTTCTGCATTCATTTTCTCATTGTTTTATGATTTTTAAAATAAAGGAAAATTAGAGACATGTTTAAGTGATCTCAATTGCCGCAATTTTCCTCCTCTTTCCGCTCGTATTCGAACAAAACATTACCAACATTCTGTTCTTTGAAAATTTGCATGTGTGAGCAACGATTTCTATATAGAAACAGATAACTTTCATAGATCTTTAGAACAATATAAATTACTTCACATTATACATACAGTCGATCATAAAAAAATTTGGATATTGTACAATTTTAAATTATAAGCTCTATTATATTATTATATTTTCAGCAAATGTACAAGAACCAACAAAAGTGTGTTTCATTATGTTACACTACACTATATATGTAGTATAACAATAGAAAAAAGCTTTTGAGTTATTATTTATTGTTATCTAAATATTAAAAGAAACACTGAAATAGAGTGATATTTTATATCACAAGAAGTTTCAGATTCTAATACTAATTATACATATGAATCTAAATAATAGAATTATACACATAGAACTAAAACTAATAATGATGACATGGTGTAAATTTTTTGGCACAGTGGAAATAATTTTTTTTAAATAATTACCACTAATTTGTTTCCATTCTTTTTCTAAACGTTCTTCAGCATACCCGCTACTTCGGGTTGACTTTTTCTTTTTGTAGTAAACTTATTAATTGTCGTATTTTAAAATTTGTATATCGGCATTTGCGATTCATCCTAAACAAATTAGTTACAAAACTAGTACATATTCGCAATCCAAAGTGCTCGGACTTGAACGAAGCATTGTTTACAAACATTGTATATACAGATACTGGCAACATTTAATGAAGAATTAAACTACAAAATTCCTCAATGTATACTTTTCGTCCGAAACTTTTTGCGGCATAAAAATTCGCTCTTCTTCAGTATTACTTTTAACCCTTAGAGTGCCGAATACTCGCGGTCTATGCAGTCGGTACGAACGGCGCGCGGCCAGCGTTGACGATCGCTGTGGATGGAATACTTCTTCGCTAGACTGAACTCTGTTGATTGCCTCTTCAAAGCGCGAATCATAATAAGTTATAGTAATTCTTTTGCACGAGATTAAATGATTCAAGGGCGTTATTTTTTAGTATTAATTATTTATTATAAACATTGAAATTTACAATAAACTGGAATTTGGGTAATAAACTAGAAAACAATAAACTAGAAAACTAAATTTAGTAAATATAACACAAGTTAATAATTCAGTTGTGCGTGAAAAATTTTAAAACAATTATGGATACATAATCCGACATCGCATTTTCTGCATTCGTATCGTGTGTCGCTCCTTCTCTTATTTTTCACACAAACAGAACATTTTCTTCTTGATAATTGTGTCGTGCCGGCACGATTAGGGCATTTTGATGGAAAATGCCTATCGATTAAACGAAACGGTAAATCCTCAGACTTTCTCTTTCCTCCTCCTACCATGCTTCTACGTTGGAAATATTTTCGTAAAATGTCTCTTATCAACGCTAAGTGAAATTCACTAAATTTTTGTTTCGAAGCAGTAGATTTTTGATATAAAATATATGCATTATATATAGCTAAATCTAAAAAGTGGAAAAATAATTTTTTGTACCACTTTATAGTTTTCCTTAGGGAATTAAGTGTACTCAAAATCATATCAACTCTATCTACAACACCCATGTTGGAATTATAGTCGGCGATACATGATAGTTTCTTCTTATATAATCCTGTACGATAATACCTTTTCTCAGATTCAATCAATGCAGCTGCATGTGCAGAGGACAACATCCAAACGGTTCCAAATGTGTTGGTTTTGTTTTCGTGTAATAAAGTATATAAACGTGGACTCGTGTACCAATTATCCGTAATTAGTGTATGGCTCTTTCCAAGATATGGCTGAAGCAGCATCATCACATCTCCAGAGATTCCAATGCCTGTATTACTTCTACTAATGTTTGTTTTTTGTCCAGTATAAATTACGAAGTCCAATACTTAATTAATTTTACAGTCACTAAGGAGAAATAATTTAATGCCGAACCTACTTCTCTTGGATGGTATAAACTGTTTAAAATGACATCTGCCCTTGTACGGCAAAAGACTTTCGTCGACGCATAGATTTTCGTAAGATGCAAATGACTGCGAAAAGGAAATCTTTAATTTATCGATTACTGGTCGTATTTTTGCTAAAGGATCGTCACTTGCTGTATTATTATCGTTAAAGTGCAGCATTTGTAATAATACCATGTATCGATCTCGTGCCATTATTTTGCGGGAAATATTGTTTTTCAACAGTTCGTCCGTAGACCAATATTCTCTCAAAGACAGTTTCTTCGAACGCGGTATTAGCATTGAAATGCATTTATATTTATCTCACACAAACGTAATAGTATTACTTCTGCGTAGGTGCTCGGAAAAGTTGACAAACGCATATATGCGTCCTTAGTCCACGCCGATAACTTTCACCAAACGCATATATGCGTCCATAGCACTCTAAGGGTTAATATTTAGACAACAATAAATAATAACTCAAAAGTTTTTTTCTACTGTTGTCTATAACAGTATAGCGTAACATAATGTATTACATTTTGTTGATCTTTATACGTTTAGTGTAAATATACAAATCATAAATTAAAATTGTGCAATGTCCGAATCTTTCCGTGGCCCATATATGCGATCATCTGTATAATTCTTCGCAATTTATACACAGGTTTTTCAGAGAAAGATGATTTTTTTCACAAGCCAAACTAAAATGAAAATAAAGTATAAAAAAATTATATTTGATCTTTAACTTTAAATCCTCAAATTTAATCACATAATTAAAGAAGATGAAGGCAACAAACACATAATAACGTACACTTCACATACAACATTTATAATACTCATAAATCAAGAATGTTATACCATCTGTTACCGAGCAGCTTTTACATACATGATGTACATGAAATTAGTTAAGACATTGATCCTGACAATATCTGAAGATCATTGAAGTTCGTGAAATGTACTCTATTTTACTTGTATGTAATTATGATAGGAAAAAATTAAAAACCGTGGAAGATGCGGATAAGATTATGACAGATGCCTAATGATGACTCATAAAATCACGTAGCTATAAGGTACTGAAGGTTTAATTGTTGGGCGTGAGAGAGTTTAGGAATATAGCACGACGTTATGTTGCTTTAACCTCTGAAGTGACCAGCAAAATTAAGAAAAGTGATAAAAAAAATTGTATATCTTTTTTCTGTTGATCGTAGTAAGAGGTGATTTTAACATAACGACAATTACAATACAATTAAATATGTAGTTCATTTTCCATTATCATGCTTTTTGGAATCGTATACAACACTCTGCTGGTTTCGTTTCTTTTTAATTGGAAAGAATTTCTCCTATGAGATGTCCTACTTCTTTCTATTATCTTTTAAGAATACGTAAGAAATATGTACTTTCATGATATTATAAAATGTTATATGTCATATAAATATGAGAAAAAGCAGTAAAAAATTATCAAATTATATCCATACGCGAGCGAGACTCAGCAGCACGAAACGGTCACGAGCTTATTGCTTAATGTTAGACTTAGGAGGTTAAAGGATAGAAATATTGTCTCTAGAAGAGAGAGCCGCGAGGTAGAAAAAATGTGGATACCTTTTGGTAAGAAGACTGTAAAAGAATAGCACAACTCTTATTTCAATGTATCGAAATTGAGAAAACATCTGCTAAGTAATTCAACTATGTGGGGTCATTTGTTTATCATACAATGATTACATGTTTTAACATATTTCACTAATTATTTTTTTATTTTTTATACTTATAATAATTATTTATTTGAACATAGGGTTCTCATATAATGCAAGATGCTGGTGTATATATATTGCAATGGCATAATCAAGATGATCCAGGAGAGTTTCTTCCATCCATTAGTGGTCATAAAGCCCAGCTTATGTATTTTTATGAAACATTATCTTCAGTTCATTACAGGTATTTCTTCTTATAAATTAATTTTCATACAATCTGCGTTACACATAAATATACTTGTATAATTTAATTTCTAGGGGATCTATGATGAGCTTGCAATCTGCTATAAGTACAAAATCAGAAGCAACTTCATTTCTGTCTAGATGACGTGTAAAGCATACATCATAGAGTATTTACCAAGGATTAGGATTATGAAACATTGAAAATAGTGGCTTTATTTGAATAAGTTTATTAATTTGCTTTGGATTTTCTTTCATATTACAATAATATTATAATATTTAAATTTTTGAATATTAGTTTATAACAGCACTGTTATCATCTTTTAAGTAAGTATATAACTATCTATATTGTAATCGCTTGGTAGAATGCACGAAATTTTAATTTATAAAATATGTAAAACAATTTGAGGTATAATTAAAAGTTTAAATTCGAAATTAACATAATGGAATTTATATTCCCTCGTGTTTATTTTACACCTTTAATTTCCGTTTAAACAGCGAAACTTATTTATATGTATATGTATCTACTAATTTTCCTATCATTTTCTTGTCACTCAACTATCGTGCAACATCTAAACTATTTTCTCTGAATGAAAATTCTGTGACTTCAAAATTATCCTACGTCAAAACTGATTTAACATTACTGATAGGAAATTGTTAATTACAAGTTCAATGTTTTAAAATCAATATTCTGTTTTTCTATGTTCACGTATATTGTTTCCTTATTATCTTTTTTGCATGTTTTTTCGTATTTCTGTTGCAATCTTGCATACGTGCATCTTTCGAAACTATTCTTGCCGCCAAATTTTTAATTTTTGTAGAGTATATTGCCACCAAATTTTTAATTTTTCTATTAAAAACATTATTACTATTAAAACGTAGAACATTGAAATAAAACATTCAATATTAGAAGGGGCACAAAGGAGGAAGCATGCGTAGAAATAACTTCACTTTTACGGTGAATTAAAATGGAGTCCCAAATAGATTAAACAAACAGAGACTTCCTGTTAGCCTCAGATTAAAGAAAAAATATGAGATTAGGAAAACACCAAAAAATGAGCAGCATCGATAACCCACAAGAAAAAGTAATGGGAAGTACACCCTCGAAAGCAACTCAAAATACAAAAATTACACATGAAGATAATAAAACAACAACCATAGTAATAGAAAATAAAGACCAAGACTACAAACTAAGCTCTTAACCAAATACCGATCAAAATGAAAGAAATAAGCGAAGAAGTTAAAGAAGTGTGAAAAGAAAATGCAGAAATAAAAAATACAATGAAGAATGTTACAATTTTAAAAGGAAAATTTGAAGAAACAGAACATGCATGGCAAGAAGAAAAATTGAGACTTGAAACTAGAAAGAAGAATATGGTATTTGGAGATAACGGTCAAGATCAGAATCAAGAAGGAGAAAAAAAACAGCGTACTAATCAAAGGGCTAGAAATTAAAAACAACATTGAAAAAACTCAAGAATTTATAACAGTCAACCTAAACATAGAAGTAGGCATAATAAAAGTCCAACTTATAAATATCGAAAATAAAATGAAAAAAGCAAACAAAAAGGAACTTAAAGGCCAAAAAATCTACATAAACAACAAAATGACGAAAAGAGAAGAAACTAGATTAGGAAGAAATCTTGTGATATCAAGACGTGAATTAGTTAAGCTGTTGAAAGCTGGTTAGATTTTCTTGTGTGTATGTAGTATAGATGCAAAATTAATCATTACATAATAATTATAAATACTATATATACTATAAGTTATGTTACTAGAATTGTTTTAGGTTATAATCTATTATAATCTGTTATAAAATAGACATAAAACATATGTGAACAATATATGCAAATGTATATATTTGTATAGATAAGTATCCATTGTTGTTATAATATTATTATTAAGTAGAGGACTTGCACATATTGCCTTCAACTTTTAACCTGCTAGACAAGTAATATTAGGATATAGAATTCAACAATATTTTCAAGGAGTAATCGAATTTTTGTTGCTATTTATGTAAAAAGATTTTATAACGAACTTAAATTTATACAACTAACTTTGTAAATCTTGTACTAAAAAATTGCTATCAGCTTCTAAAGACAAGCTAAAAAAAACTTCTCAGGATACACTGGCACTATATAGAGAGGTACATGAAAGTACGCATCGTTAACAATATTTCCTAAAGTGCATCATGACAAATGAATAACTTCATAAAGTATATCATTTCAGTTACATGTGCATATACAATAATGTCTTAGGAAATGGAAACTGTGTGTGAAACACTGGTTAAAACGTCTCAGTTATGCATTAATTTTTAATTATTACAGATATTGAAACTTATGTAACTATTATAAGAGGTCTCACAGGCTACTAATGTTTATTGCATTATCATGGATATAATTACAGATATAAGTGCAGAATACAAATCAAATTCAGTTCTTTTTACTTTATACATTAATAATGAAGAGATCCAAGCCTAGTTAAACAATATCAAATATTTTGAAAACTTTTTTTTTTATAATTATTTATTATTGTAATTCATGCCTCAAGAAGGAATGAAAAACTAGAGCTGTCTTTTACACATTCTATATTAATTAGAAGTTAAAACAAACAATCATCACATATAATATGAAAGTATACATAATTAATCGCAAAAGTCAATATACCTCTTAAAGACAAAACATTATAGTAAAAGCCTTTACAAATCTTTTTGGTTCATTAAGACACACTGTAGAAATGTAACACAATTTATTCACTTCCACCTTTATTAAGAAAAGAGAAGTAAAAAATATGAAATACATGCATTGTTTGAAGCTTTTGACTGAAAACCGTGTCCTTATCAATGTTGAATGTGATTTCACTATGTCAAAAAACTACCGGACACAAGATCTTTCTTGATCAAACCTCTGTCATTGCCAAAGCCAAAGAATATACCGCACAAACTATATGGATTTAAAATACTAAATATCGAGACAATATGAACAGAGGAGTCTCAATCCGCCCTGGAGCACTCTCATCCCAATTTTTTAATTGTTCAACTAAGTAATTGAAAAGGGCTGTTACTTGGTTACGGATTCGAAACGCAAGCTGTTCACAGATTCAGAACAGGTGCAATGGTATATAAAGAACATCTAAAGGATATCTCTTGAATGTGTAACACTATTAAGACATCTTTAGGCTCCTGATAAAGCTTATTACTATGTAGGACACTGCTTGAAACCAAAAATCTCAAGATTATAATACAATACATAGTTACTTACACCTATTATATCCACATGAAATCATACAAATAATAGACTTAATATTATATTAATATCTTATAGATCCCTCCCCTTATATAAGCATCAATAGTATCCTACTATCTCTCTGGTGTTGAAAAAAAGGTTTTGTAATTTCTGGTTGTATTTGTATATGTCCCAAGATTTTTATGAGCTAAATGTTTTAAGTTTCAAAATAATTATAACAGTATATTTCTTAGAACTGTTAAATTTGCTTTTTTATGCTCCACAAGAATAAAATTTTTTTTAAAAGTCTGATGACCTGCAAATCTCTTAAAAAATAACTTAAAATAAGATTTTTATATGCTTATGTTTACTCTTTTATATAGCGCAACTTTGTCATGACAAATTCTACCATATAACGATAGATATATAAGGTACATCCCATTTAAATCATTTATCCTATATATGCAATAATTTATTGTTGGAAATTAAAACACAAATTGAATGGTATATTATAAATAAAGCAAATGTTAAAGCTTTCTGTTTAATTATATTTACATCTTATACTTAATGTTTTAAATACAAAATGATTAAATATTACTTTTCATGTATAATAAAATTATAGGAAAGTAAGGTATACTTATTGTATGAAATAACTGAAAATGAATATTGTTATTGAAATAAACAAATTTAATTTACTTTGTTCCTTTCTGAATATTTTTAAAACATCTGTATAAGGTATGAGTTATAAAATGCAATAATTACATACATGCATATATATATATATGTCGGAGATGAAAGAACACCGGAGCCCTCCTTTGGAACTTTGGGAAGGTCCCGTAATGTTGTAATCTAGATTCTACCATAGCCGTAATTAAATAATTGTCATTCAACCCGATTGTACTTATTTGAGATTCGTGACAGTGAGCTTGGGCTCGAGGCGACAACCAGTCGCCAACGTAGCCGCGGTCAAGGGATGGACGTTTGTTTAACAAATGTATAGAGTAACAGTATAGCTCTCCTTAAAAGAAATAGTTGCAGCGATACTTGACAATAGACATTTCAACGGTCTCTGTCCCGTGGCTCACCACACGCAGACCCTGTTCTCCGGGTAAGATGGTCGCCAGATGCCGATGCGTTTCCGCAGTGCATGTTCAGCTAGCCTGAGGACCCGTTGTAAATCTTAAGATTTAGTTAATTACAAGTCCTTCAAACAGAAAACAGTCTTTGTCCCAACTACGGGAAGATAGGGGAAACCTACTTTCTCTCGAACGACGCTCCTCATTAGCAACTTTTCCCTCAAGGGCGGCTAGCATTCTTTTCTAACCATCGACGT
>NC_057780.1:14314107-14391524 GCF_014825855.1 Bombus pyrosoma
ATATATATATATATATATATATATATACGTTATTAATAACGCTGATATACATCAATATCGTTCTGTGAAAACAAGAAGATATATATACATATGTACTTTATAGGTTTTGGGGTGGTGAGTCTTGGGCCCAGTCTATATATGTGGATTATTACATATACAGTTATAGTGGATGTGTGTTCTTATAAACTGTCATTCTCATAAATACAGATCAGTCAAATTATGTATATAATTTTGAATTAACATTGAAGTTTCCTATGAAATTGTAAACAATGTATAAAATAGGATATTCTATATCATAAATGAAGTATAGAATTTTATATAACATATTTCTTCAATACAACTTAAAGAACACATTCTGTTTATTCCACATTTTTCGCAAATAATTTATTGTAATCTTCCATTAATTTAACACCGTTCTCTGCTGGTATCATTGACAACTTACAGTTTATTTTCTAGTTTCAGCTCATTAATAAAAATTCTATTTTCGGATCAAGTATACACCTCGTGGTTCAAAATGAACTGCGGAATGTCAGCATATGACTCATACACTATCTAGACGAATCTCAAATGACACGATTCTGAGAGTTCTTCTTAAATTTTTTTTTTTTTTTTTTTTTTTGTTTAATAATTTACATTCACAATTTGTCCAATTTGGACATTTGGTGAAATTTTTTAGCTGTTTGATTATTGTGTGGATGGCTACCCCCAGGGGGGTACCATCTTCGTGTTTGTTAGGTTATATCCTTTGTTTCTTCTTAAATGAATATACAACTTGACAGTACTCTTGCGAGAAACTATCAGAAGGAATTCTCAAATGGATACTTACAATTGACATATATTTGTTCTGATACTGCTTCGTGCTGTGTGCATATTTTTTCTTTACAGTATTTACCGATACAATGCAGTGAAGCAGGGTCGCACGATTACATTTCCTCTCTTCCTATGCATTCTCGTATTTCTCCCAGTAAAAACACTGAAGACGAAACGTACGACTAGTTCAGTTATTGACCACGAGAGGCTCTTATTGTTACAATTAGTACCCAGTTTTTAGTTGAATTTCACTACATAGGTATCGCCCATAAGCATTGACGATCTCCTGATTCATTTCTGAAATAACCTTACTACGTAATGCTAGTCGTGTATGTTTTTATTTATATTTATAATAGGTATTACTATATTAATAGTAACAGTAGACGAGTTTTTCAGCAGTTTATGTAGCAAAATATTGTATTTATTTTGAAAGAGTCCGAAATGTATGATCGATATTCTCATTTGATTAACATATATTTAAATACATTTTATATTCTAATTTCTTAATAATTTAGAAGAAAAATATTACCAGATAATCAATTATGAAAAGTGATTATAATTTTAAAATTGGTTAAATTATATATGTATAATATGGATAAATCTCAGATCAATAAAAACGATTTTTTCCCTCAAGTTCAGTATGCATTTCCTATTTTATATGAAAAGGTTTGTTTATATTTTGTAAATATCTAGATTTGCTTATCTTGAAAATATACTTAGTAGTAACGAATACTTTATTGAGTGCTTATAATTTAATACATAATCAAATGCATATATTCTTGAAATATGTGTTTAAAATAATAACTTAATATTTGTAAAGTAAGTAACTTAATATTTGTTTTAGATTCAAAATGAATGTACAGATGAAGAATTTGCAGATGTGATTAAAGAAATAAAGAGGTTGAATTTGACACAATTTGTTGAAGATATAGTTATTTACCATATAGAGTTATATATTCGGCAAAATGTAGCACCCACATTTTGGAAAAAATTCACAAATGATGTGACTGGACAACAAGGTTTCGAGCATTTTAAAAATGCAGTAGATGGATTATATATAAGTTTAACAGAATTTTTGCCATTATTAAAAAAGTTAGAATACTTAACACAAAATGAAACAGCTCAATCTACAACAAATGGGAACAATGTACTAGGCCAATTTAAATTAATTGTACGATCTACGCTATTAAGTCAGTTACCACTTCACTATGAACACATAGTTGAACAATTTTATAAAATTGCGTTTAATGTATTTTGTAGTGCAGATAGTTCTACACAAGGTATTTGGTTTTCTGTTACAATTTAATTATAAGAAAGTAAATAACAAAATTTTAATATTTATATATTCTACTTACTGTACTACTGAGTGTTTACTTTGCAGTAACTACTGGAAGTGATACTGCTCAATGTATGGGTTGTTATCAGGAAGTAGATAAATGTCAGTGTCAAATGATTGTATTTATGTTCCATGAAACAAATAGAAAATTAATTGAATTAGAACTATTAGAGAGATTAGTTGGTAATGTTCTAACATCACTGATACATATACGTATCAAAAATCATGTCAGTCAATCATGTGATAAAACATTTGATGTGTCACAATTAAAATCATTAGAAAATGTAAGATTTTGTTATACATACTCCACTTACATAATATAAACTGTACTTGCCTGATCTCTCGAATGCAATGAATAATATAATCAATGTCATATTTTATATTTTATTTCACAGTGGCTTGAAACAGTTGTTATGAGTTGGTTAATAAGAATATATTCTGGTGGTTTTTCAAAGGTTGTATCTTTGACTAATCAAACTCGTAATGCTATAGACAAATTTAAACAGAAACTGTCTCATTTTTTATATGAAACATATACAAGATTTAGAATTGAACAACTCTTTGACATCATAATAGGTTATTAAAACATAGTTCACACATATATCTTCTTATACCTGCTACATTCATGTTTATGTTACTTATAATGTTTTTTATGTTTAGAGTATCCTGATTCTCAACCTGCAATAGATGATTTACGTATTTGTCTAGAACGAACAGATTTACGTAAAGTCCTAATAGAAAGTCTACAAGAAGCATTAAAAACAAGATTATTACATCCAGGCGTAAATACACCAGACATAATAACAGCTTATATTGCAGCTATAAGAGCATTGAGACAATTGGATCCTACAGGTGTCCTCCTTGAAACAATAACAGAACCTATTAAGTAACTATTATATTAACATCATATTTTATCAACAATTATTAAAGTGTACTAATTATAATCTGTTAAATCACCAATGAACTTTTTTACAAAATATTTAAACGCTTTTACATATTATTTAGAATTTATTTAAGAACCAGAGAGGATACTGTACGTTGCGTAGTGAGTGATTTGCTTGATGACTCACCAAGTGATCTAGCTGATGAACTAGTCAAGGGCGAATCTTTACAATTAGATGATGGTTCTGGCGATGAAGAAAATGAAGATTGGGACAAATGGATGCCAGATCCTGTTGATGCTGATCCTGGTATGTTTATAACATCTAAGGTGTTTTAAGATGATTAGTCAAAACACTGAATATGAATTTTATGTTTTATACTAAAATAATAGAAATATGTCTTCTCCAAGGAATGTTGTATTGGTTATGTTTCCATTTAAGATACATTTGTTTCTATTTACATATCTGATTACGTAATATTTAGATAACAATTCAAAATCTATATATATATGTCTGTTATATATCTATTATAAGTAGATTTTGGAATTATTTAGGATTAGAAGTATTTAGGATTATTATTGATATGCAGATTGTGATAAAAAGAACCTTCTCTATGACCACTAAAATTTACCTAATTTGAATCTTTCTAATCTGTATTCGTTAAAATAATCAAAAGGTCTTGTGTATGCAACTATTGCATAAACTAAGAAAATGTTTTACTGCAATATTGTAGTATGTAGTATGTAGTATTTTCAATATATTTAAACTTGCAAATTTATTTTATGAACACCTGGCTGCACAATCTCTTTTTAATTTTAATAGAATTTTCTTTACAATATTCCTATTTAAACTTTAACTAATTTTTTTATACATTATTATGTAATAAATCTTACAAAGTACACATTTGGGTTTACTAAAATAGATTTAAATCTCTTTTTTTTATAGCAAAATCAGCACAACGCAGGATGTCAGATATAATATCGATGTTAGTAAATGTATATGGTAGTCAAGATCTATTTGTAAATGAATATCGTACATTATTAGCAGACAGACTACTGTCTCAATTAAATTATCATACTGAACGAGAAATCCGTCATTTAGAATTATTGAAAAGGCGTTTTGGAGAAAATCAACTTCATTACTGTGAAGTTATGTTAAAAGATGTATATGATTCTAAAAGAATAGATGGACATATACAATCTGATGCTAGTTACACTTTAGAAAAAGAGCACTTCCCTACATCTGCATTGATATTATCAGCACAGTTTTGGCCACCATTTAAAGAAAATTGGAAATTAGAGTTACCTAAAATTGTACAGGACCAATTAAACAAATATGTAAAAGCATTTGAAACTCTAAAAGGAAATAGAACACTTTGTTGGAAACCTCATCTTGGAAATGTTAATTTAGAAATTGAATTAAAAGATAGAAAATTAGATATAAATGTAACACCCATACATGCTACAATAATCTTACATTTTCAAGATAAGAGTAAGAAATATTTATGCACATGTTATTATTAACATCCTTAAATTTGTTTAATATTAATATATTTATTGTATTTTTCAACTTGCAGAAGAATGGGCTCTAGAAGAACTTGCAGAAATAATGCATGCCCCTGCAACTGTGTTAAGAAGAAAAATAACTTTTTGGGTTTCGCAGGGTCTCTTGAAAGAAATTTCTAATGATGTCTTCATATTACAAGAAGAAAGTTCGACGAAAACCAGATCTTTATCAGATATTGTTCTGGAAGAAGAAGTAGAAAGTGCAATGGCATCTGCAAGTGATCAGAGGGAGGAAGAACTTCAAGTGTTTTGGTCTTATATTGTTGGCATGCTAACCAATTTAGATTCTATGCCTTTAGAAAGAATTCATCAAATGTTAAAAATGTTCGCGTCTCAAGGTCCAGGAGCAATGGAATGTGGCTTACCTGAATTGAGACAATTTCTTGATAGAAAAGTGAGAGAACATCAACTATTATTTTCAGGTGGCTTATATCGTTTACCAAAATCATAATTATTATTTAATTCTTTGTATTATATGATGTATAATATGCGATAAACTCATCAATGTTTAAAAGTTGATTTCATACAATAAGATTAATAATAAAAATTAATCTGTATAATACTGTTTAAACCCATAGTTTAATATACTGAGCAACAATGAAATTTTATGTACTGTATAATAAAGATGAAGGCGAGAATTACTTTTTTTCTAACGCGTAAATTGTATGTTACAATCAGATAATAGATACAGTTATAACAAAATATTTCTGTAATGCATTTATAAACAAAATGCATAATATAATAAATTCAATATATTAATGTAGTTGCCTGCATAGTTAAGCATTATATATACATGCACATTATAGTTTAATTATATATTATACTTTAGTTTCTCGGAGAAATTAATATCATCTTTGCATACCATTCACATTATTTGCAGCGCAATTTTTTAAAAAGTATACTCCTCTGTACTTAAAAATATCAAAATGTTATTATTATATTTATACAGTAATCTTTCTTACCCTTCTCTGCAATGTATGGAAAAATTGCAATGAACAATGGAAAACCTTAATTACACATTTAATAAATAAATCTTTTAGATAATTTGAAAATAAAATTATTTTATATTTTGACCTATACTTGCTACATATCTTGCATTGTTGACAGAAATATCAACAATAAAATAAAATATAAAACAAATCATTTTATAAATTTTGACAAGAATTAAGCAATTATTGTAATAAACGTAAATAGTAAATACAAATATTCTTATTAACAAAACTGTATACATACATACATATATAAATCTATGTATGTATACATATATCCATATAAAGGTACATATACATGTTATTTGAATAAGTATTGCAAATACAAATGATATTTACTCCTTGATCTCAATGTCAAATATTTTTAAATAATCTAATCCAATTAAAATAATTTTGATGAAAGCATCTATAATCTTTTGTGACATATATACATATATGTTACATACTGTTACCAAACTTAAAACACTATAGAATTAAACAAATATTAACTAGTTTTTGCCATGACTGATTATTAATAGTAAATAGATTATTAATGGTAATATTATTAACATTCCAAAGTTACAGTTTTCCAAATATAATGAAAAAATACATTGTTAATTGTCTGACTGTGATTAAATATTAATGATTATATATCATACATTCATTTCAAAAACAATGTCTCGCATATGAGAGCAATATATCGTAGTGATAGTATGATATATCATATTGTTATTTCTAAATTATGTTTTTTATGTTTTTAAAAATTTGTATGCGTATTTTGTAACATGTGTATGTACCTGCAACTGTATAAGACTTAAAAAATATGTAAGTTCATCTACATATAAACAGTCAATGAATACATATAATAATTTGTTTAATATTAAAAGGGAAAGTTAAAAAATAGAGACAATTTTGCCGAATTTAAGATACATATCAAACGTCCTGAATCTAGTAATGATACATATGAATGTAAGTATTTCATAATCAATATATGATATATTTATATATACGTAAGATTAAAAACTTTTTGTTTCTAAGAAAATAGAAGAAAAAGTCTTAATAGAAGAAAAAATAGAAGAAAGAACTTTTGTTTGAGATTGCTAGAAGTTGTCGAATATTATATATTGATTATTGTAAACAAATTATTTTATTTTTTGAAATTTATAACACTTTTGCTCCCTATGATGCAGTTATAAATCCTTTATTATTAAGGGAAAGTATGATAAAAACTTGATTATATAATTATCATTCCAATCAAATAATATATAGATTTTTAATACATAATCAGTAATTAATATCATTCACTAAAAATAATCTGTATTATTTTTTATTTAAGAAGGGTAAATGATATTTAATGCACTATCATATTTTACTTTAATATTAAAGTCCGATATAAAATATCAAAGAATATATCTTAGTGATTTTCAAAACCAGGACACTTATATAAGACCAAATAAGAAGTAAAATATGTATATATTTTTACGTTATTATTTTATGTGTGACTCAAAGATATATATATATATACACGTGTATATATATATATGTATATATATATATATATATATATATATATATATATATATATTAATGATATCATCATTGCACTAAATACACGGCAAAAGTTTCATCAATTTTCAACTTCCCCCGCTCCTATATATGTATGTGCTTTTGTAAAATATCTGTGTTTCTTTTGCATCATTATTTTGAATTACACATTGTATTAAAATATAGTGGATATACTACTTTAAGCTATAAACTTAAGTAGAATTCAGATCACTCTTAGTACAATTAGATCATGAAATATAATCTATTTACACAAAGTAATAGTTGTTTGTCCTTATATAGTTGAAAATGTTCAAAATGCTTGTTTAAAGTACAAGCATGTTACACAGATCATCAAATATACACAAATGAACATGATAGAAAGTTCTTATTACATGTACATATGGCAAATCTAAATGATTAACACAATATTATTTGTATATCTAAATGATATTATTGACTGGTAAATAAATCAATCTCACATATAAACACTCTCTTCTATTATATATAGATAACTTCATTATATAACATTATAAATGTAGATATATTCCAAATAACAATGAAGGTAGTAAACAACTTCCATATGCTGTTCTTTGTCTTAATTAAATTGCTCACCATTTGTAGGAATATCGTTTTTATAAACAACTCTTCCTAATCTACATTTATAAAAAGGAAAGAAAAATAAATGGTTTCTTTGTGAATTTATCTAGATAAGTAAAATTGAAAATATTCAATAAATGATCAAAGTCTATTATTTTACAAGTAAATTGCACCGTAATATTACATAACAGAATTTTCAAATCATAAAATAATAAAATATTACATATGTATCTCTTTGTTAAAAAGTGGAGATTCTTCCTAGCCACACAACAAACTAATATGTGTATTTAAAGAGACCTTTTATATTTTTAATACTTAATTAATATCTTCAAATATATTTTGATTTTCTTGGCCTTTCTTGATCAAACTAATGAGTTGTAAATTCAGAAAGTTAGATACAAAGTATCCAATAAATTTCTTATTTATAATTAAATTTGACACGTAAAATTTTCTATTTTTGTGTTATGTTATAAGTTCATCGTCTATTAATATAACAATTATTTAACATGCTATTATTGGTATAAAACTTTATCTCTGTAAATAGCTCTCACTTAACATTAAAACAAAAATATTCTTAAATTTTTATTCAGAGAATTGCTTTTTTCGCGGGTTAAATTATTCAATTTCAGTTAAAAAGTATCAAAATGAAAACAAATTTTGATTTTATATTGCACCTATTACATGTGGATATATTATTTTCTAAGTTATATAAAATACATAATGTTTATACATAAATTTTTAGCCCCTTTTCTCTCCCTATTCATTTTATTGCTCTAATAAGGACGTAAGTACTAAAAAATTGATATAGCTATTATGCAGAAAACTTCATTTTATAATCTGTGATAAACTGTTCTAAATAGAAACATGTATAGTGTTTAAAATGAATTTTTAGTGTATAGATCATCTAAGAGGTGTGATATAACAGAAAAATGAGATTCGTATATTGTTAATAAATTAATTTGCAAAATAATTTGCATGAATTTTGAATATTTCCTAGTTATACATTATACAAATGTATAACATATGTACATATATGTATTACTGAATATGTATTACTGAATTTTAATTTGTCGTAGATATCAATGAAATTAAAGTAATATCTAGTCAATTGCCTTTGAGAACATTATTCAGCTAGGAGTACTATACATATAATGGAATCAGAAGTTATAAGGTATTAAAAATTCGTAAAACAAACGAAGTTTATGATTCTGTTTCTTGTATGAATAGTGCTTTTATGCATGTTTCATTGCGCATATTATTAGAAACTCAACTTTCATTAATCACACGTTCATATACATACGTGGCAAAAATACGTTCAAGCATCGACGTTACTAAATATAGTAAGGTTTACAAATATTCAATTTAAATTGTAGGTAATATGAAGAAGAAATAATAACAGTAAGAGGATAAATTGAACGATATTTAAGAGATAAGTAATATTGTTCCACATTACGACATGTGTCGTAAATAAATTTAGCGATTATAATTCATAATGGTATACGATATAGAGAATTTCTACGGATACGTACTATTTACACGTATTATACATGTTGCAAATCATGCATATATATATATAGGATTTTTTGTAGACTATTCAATGAATAATAATTGTGAATTTAGTAATGTTGAAAAATCTATTATTTTCTAGTTATATCACGCCTTGAAACATTTTATACGAAAAAATTTGAAATTTATTATTTTAATAATAAATAAGTTAGTATTTTAACGTGAAAAAATGATGATGGTACATACGTAAAGATAATAGTCGAATAACTATGTACTTCGCAAAATAGTTATGTTTAAGAAGCAAAAGAATTGATAATAAATTATGTTGGCATTGTATTAATTTTATAGTGGTGATTCATTGAAATTCAGGCAAATTTCTCAAATTTATGCAGTAGAACCGAAATAATTTTAATTTTGCTTCGAAATAAAAAATGTTGCAAAATTATCGCTTCGTTTGCGTTAAAAATAAAGATGCATTTAATTATGATCCTAATTGATTATTTGTCGCATATTCCAGCATCGTGATACAGAGTGATTTTTGTTGAAAATTGATCCTTTTTCGTCGGTAAGTAACTCACAATCAGAGACTTAATTACCTGTCTGACGTTGGAAACGCCAGCACAAACGAACGCTAGCGGAACGAGCAAAGCAATTTAAACAAGGCTGTACAATTTTAAAGACACGAAGAGGGTACAGGATGGATAAACTTGACGAACAACAGGGCTGGTGATGCGAACGGCGAAGGTGGTCATCTGGTTGGTGAACCGATCGAACGCGGATGTTGTTCCAGAGTCCAGGTGTTAGCACGGGGCGAGTGGATTCCATTGTTAGCACTCCAAGCCTATAGGCCATGGGCAACCAAGGTTAAAAAGAAAGAAAAGAAAAACAGTTTGTTAGTAATTTAATTATGATCGATTCATGTTAACATTAAGTTTTTGAACAGTTCGATAGTTGAAAGAAATGTAGTTAGTGGGAAGCATTGCCTTTCCTTAGATATTTTTGCATTTTAAGTTACCTAAATTATTAAACGATTAAAAGGAATTCATTTGCCCGATCGCCTAATAAGAGATTTGTTTTATTAATTTAAGGTACGTATTCACATATAAAAAGTAAAAGCTAACATCTAATGAAACGAGTATAATCAAAGAAATAACGATTAACAAACAACTGCTTCGCACTCCCTTTTGGTCAATATTAGTGTATAAGCATTTATTTCATATAAAACATGATACACGTGATAGAAACATTGTCAGAATATTATATATCGATGAAATGAAGCTCATACTTCGTTACTTGTCATTCATCGTTTACAATTAACAGCCCTCTAATTACCGAAAGTTCATAAACTTCACATATATGTATGCAGCTATACATATAATTTAGGATTTCATAATTTTTCCAAGCTTCGTTATTATTGTTACAATGTGCATGATCTGACACGATGATAGCTTTTTTCTGTCTTTCTCTTATAAAAGAAATTCGATCGATCATTAGAGGGTTAAATGTATTTTGGTTATAAGTTTCACATAATCATGTGCCCTCCCCGCGCTTAGGATAGTCGAGAAGATAAATATATAAAACTGTGTACAAGATTCTAAAACTGAACGATTTAAAGACATAAACAAGTGTAAAAAAGCAGACTTAGAATAGTAGGTGGTAAGATGATTTTTAGTTATTTAAAATGCGAGGAATTCGTTATTTCCCAAAAAATTATATCATTTTGTAGGCAGCTTGGGTGTGCACCTGCCACCATATAGTAGCGTTAAATGACACTGTACGTATGTATGATATTAAATCCATAGTTACAGCAATATTATTACTGTGAATCGTATTAACTATAACGATTAATATCCTATTAT
Organism: Bombus pyrosoma; assembly: GCF_014825855.1. Taxonomy (NCBI): domain Eukaryota; kingdom Metazoa; phylum Arthropoda; class Insecta; order Hymenoptera; family Apidae; genus Bombus; species Bombus pyrosoma. The sequence continues at coordinate 14,325,175 of NC_057780.1, forward strand.
CAAGCAGGTGTCAAAAGGCCAATGAATTACACGCGTGCCGTACAATAAAATAGGTCTATTTTACAATCTCTGAAAAAAGCATACCTTTGCATATGGTGTTAAGATCTGTTTACATTATATAAATACGTAGCGTTAATTGTCCAGCAAAACATGTACAAAGGAAAACCTGTGAGGTAGATTCGATATCTCACAATTTCTGCTCACAATTGACTATTTTGTAATTATATTGTTGTTGAATATTTTCAATGCTTGTTTCCCCTAAGAATCATCTGGATAAATTTTGTCCTCACTTTTCCCCATCTCCCTTCTTTTTCAATATATCCTCCATTATTCTACAATTAATATTTACAATGAACACACGATAAACATGTTGCATTATTATTTAAGCATAAAATAACAAAGAAAATTGAACATATTACATTTTCGTTAAGTTTATCAAAATAATGAATATTCTTTAGATTTTTTCATCCAGATTATTACTTTTGTTGGTGTACCTATTATTCCGATAAAAATATCATATAGGCTACATGAAAAAAAAAAAAAAGATATATATATATATGTGAATAGAAACATCAAGTTAGTGTCAACTTGGCCGTGTGGAGCATTTCTGGTTAGTTTTATAAAGACAATGCATAGTTATACGTTTTGTGTAAAAAATGAAATCACTTCTATAATAAAGGTGCCATTGTAAATTATGCGTGGTATTGTTAGTGATGATACATAAAAAAGGATATAGGATGCATTTTTAGGATTAAAATATAAAATCTTTTATTTCTAGGTAATAAAGTTTGGCAAAAATTGTTAAAAAAAAATTGTTTACAACGCGTCGAAAAAATTTTTAACTTTTGGTAAAATTAGTTGAGTAAGTTTCCCGAGACGTTAAAGAGAGTAGTGATTAAATTAATACGATATATACAGGCAAATTTTTAGGTACATGTACTTCTAAATTTGCATATTTTCGTGCGATATAAGTGATGTCCTGGATTCAAGTGGAACGAAAACATCCGAAGTTGAAAAATAATACGATAAAGTATACTATATGATAGATTAGACTACACTTCCTCGTAGCTTAAGCCTTCGCATCGTATCGTAGTACCATCCCTGTCATTTTTCTTCATTCGAAATAAAAAGAAACTACTCTTCTTGTACTTTGTATAAATATTTATTTGAAATACACGTACGACACGCACGCGTAGACACGTATGTATATCGTATAAATGTACACGCACAAAAAGGCAGACGTAAATGGAATGAATAAGTGTTCCACAGGCACAAGTTGCCAAAAAATTTATCGATTTTGATGCATGGTCACATACGTGATCTTTGAATAAAGATTACATATTATGTCGTAGGTAAATATTAAATCAGTCGTAGTACACAATATTATTTTCAGAGCTGCATTTTATATTTATATTTGCTCTTCTTCAAACGTATTTTTTATTTTCTTTTTTCGTTTTTACTTTTAAAGTATTGTTTTTATTCATGTACACCCTATATCAATTATCCTTCGACAATGATAACGGTACTCTCATTGATTATCAATAGCTATAATATGAAGATTTCAGATTAGCACTAATATAAAAATGCGGACAAATCGTGTAGAAGTAAAAAAGATTTAGAAAAAGAATGGGTAGGTGCGCACCCATACCATACCGCAGTCTCTCCATCATTTATCTTCTTGTTTCATGATGCAAAGAAGACAGAAGGAGTAATATATATTTTTGAAAGATATTTAGTCTTTATACCTAATTGCGGGGAGTCAACATTACCTTGAAACTTTAACTTTTATTTCAATTGTGCATGTGAAGGGTATGAAAGGTAATATGTATCGGATCCTTTAACGTCGTACAAAATCACTAACCATACCCACTTCTACAATACTGAATAACCTTATTAAAATTCAAATCTTTAAAAGAGAAATTCTAAATAAACCTAATTTTTAAGGTAAAAATTCCTTTCAACATATAATAAGTTAAAAATTACTTAATACGAAATATAGTATGATTTGAGTCTTTCATAAAATATTTTTAACTAAATTTCATATTTATTATAAGTTTTATATTATAATTCAACAATAGTATCGACTAGAATTTTGATAAAACTCTTTCTTAATAATAAAGGATCGAATCTATTTCCAAGATTATTTTACGCGTATAAAAAATCTTCAATGTGAGCTTTCATCTTACGCTTAATTAAAAAATTTAAAGTTTCACAAACAAATAATTTCAAAGTTTTCTTTGATATAGATATTTTTCAGTTTAAAAACATTTCAAATTCACAAATTACAATAATAGAAACATTACGTGAAATTCGCGTTTTACCAATATGCAATTATATTTGAAAATAATTACGTAATCATTCGATTTTTGTTTTATGTAAATGATGAATTTTACAAGAAAGATATTATTGTAGAACACTGAAAATGCTATTATATTAACGTCAGTATTGGATTACATATTAATAAACATCGAAGGAAATAACATATGATAAATTAACTTATAAATAAAAAAGAAGATTAAAGTATTCTTCAAAGATATTGTTTATATAACATGTTAAACATATTAAAAGATCATTGTTTAAAAAAGTTGTGTAGTAAATAAAAAGGAATAAAAAATTGCAATATTTTACACGAAAATAAAATTATTGGTACATTTTTTTTTAATTTAGATGTAAATTTGAATTAAAAGAGTTTTTAATATACATAAAACAGATGTATATTACATCATACAAAAAAATTCCTGTCTCTACTTCCAGTCTAGAACTTTATGATTTATTAGCAAATTTTCTTATATGGTTAATAGTACGATACATCATTCGCACTTTATGCAAGACTCAAACATATTTATTCGAATACTACACGTTTTAACCAATTCCCACATATAAAAGATTCAATAAACGCAACACATTTGTATCCCTATGTATCACAATAAAATTTGTGAATAATTTCATTGTTGTTCTTATTAACGTTATGAATATACGTTAATGTAATAATCGGAGCATACATATTTTTGGAAAAGGCACCATAATTCTGCTATTACCTTGTTATATGTTACATTATACTTATACGTATAATTAAAAAATTACAACTCACCGATATCTCCATTATGATTTATTAATTGTAATTCATTGTCTATTTATAAAGAGCAAAATGCTAAAAAAAAAAGTGAAAAATACTTCTACTGCAATACTTTGGATAAATACCCGTCACTATCAATTATTTTGAATTTAAACTGACATTATCTCATGGCTAAAATAATAATAATAGCGAGTCGTTGATTACTTGGTTTGTAATATAAATATGTAAAAGAATAAATTTTTAGCTTTCAAGTACAGAAAAAAGATGTTGTAGAACAAGAAAGAAAAAGGAAGGGTCTTTTTTAATGAATTTAAATGATTTTTCTCGAACCTTGAAGCTTTCTCATATGACCATAAACAATTTAAATATGATTTTCATATTCATGTCTTTATGGAATGCATGCAATTTTTTGACATTTACAGAATTATTATTATGATGCAAGATATTATGACTGACTAGTAAATAGGTAATTGTTAGCTGCGATAAACTTATAAGAAGATGAAATTAAACGTACAAGAGGAAGAAATGTATAAAATCTCAAACATTATACATCTACGATATAATCGTTTACTTTTTTCAACTTCACGTGAATGTACACCCAATTCTGCCTTTACACGGATTTCTGACAATGATTTTAATTTAACATGGCATAGAAAAAAAATTTAATTCTCTTTCATACGATTAAACATGGCACAAATAGTGCCATTTGAAAATGGCAAAAATGTCCATTCGTTTTCAATCCTCTTTGCTAGAAGTTTCTTTTTGGTACTTTTTCTTAGGTTTGTAGTCTAATTCTGTTTCATATTTCCTCGGTTTTAATTAAGTTCAATAATATCGACAGTCGACTGTTTCTCCATTCTATTTTCTATTTTATAGCAATATTGTGCGGAACCTGTTTCATTCGAATTAAAATGGCAACAATAAGCTCTGACAATTCCCTTTTTAGAAACATTAGACTTGACCTGTCGTTTCGCGTTCGCTCTTTTCTGTTCTTACATACTCCATATATATATGTGTATGCATGTACATATAATTGTCTTTACAAGTTTACAACATAAAGATGCATTATATTTTGTCACATAATTTCTGGAAGGACCTATCCACCGTATAAAAACATAAGCAGGTGTATAAGTTTCGTATAACGAGTTATTAATTTCATTCTAACATCATAATAGTCGAAAGTAACAAAGTTTAAGAAAAATCAATCAATTCTATAAAAAGAAGACTTTTCCTGCAAGTAGTGTGCACTATATGAAAGAGAAAGACATTATACATATAATATATTTTGCGAGACAATATAATATCTATATATCTATATATCTCTTTATGAGTATATATAATATATATACAGGAATATAATATAAAATAAAATATAATACAATATAAAAGAAGATAGATAATAAATATCTTTGTCTATCCACACGTATAGACAATAGATACGGATATATAGATATTACGAAAATAATAATTGTGGGAATACTATACAAAAAATGGAACGTTTCTAAGAAACTAACCTTTTCACGGAGGCGCGTACAGTATTGTGATTGCGCTCTCCGGATTCACGACAAAGCACCAGCCCTTTGATAAGGGTGCTCGCGAATCTGACCCAAGTGTCTACGTTGTTTCGCAGCGCCTGCTGCACCTGTCCCCAACATACAAATGTGTATAATTCATCTGCTTCCACATGTATTTATTATTATCCAGTCCTCGGCAGGTCACATAACTGCCGCTATAAACAATAATAGCAAATTAAAGTTATCCACAAGTTTACGATTAAAACGCAAACTAATAGCCAATGCTTCTTTCTTTTATACTTTTGTTCTCAATTTTAGTTTCCCCAATGCTCTCACTTACATCTTATATATTACATATTTTTTTATATTTAAACGTGTATCAGTTTCACAAATCGCTTTTCCTATGCTCTTTATTAGTTTGCGTTCAGTCGTCAACCTTGAAACAGAAAAGTTATTATCGTATAGGTATTATCCTATCCCCTGAAATGAAATAGCATAAAAGCGTTATACATATGTACATGTATGTATGTGTACGTGTATTATTAATTATTTCAAATTTTTACAATATCTTGCTATATATATGCATATGTTTATAGTTTATAGTAATTTTACGCATCTAAAACTCCAATTTTCTTTACAAGATTCTGAACAACGAATATTTGTGTTCGTAAAAGTAAAGATTAACCAGAGAAAATATACGTTCGTTCCTTTAAACCGTTTTCTTCCTTCATCCATTACTTTTTAATATTGAAAATTGAAACAATTTTTAATGTTCCCCATTTATATTATTAATCTGTTAATTAAGCTATTAGCAAATATACACGGGCGCATACACATAAGTATTTCTATTTAAGAATTATGCAGATTGTATTTATTAAATAAAACTTATTTCTTAAGAAAGAAATGAAATAATTCTTAGTAATTATACGTCGTCCGATCATCGATTTCTTCTATATATGTAAAATTCTTTTGCAGTTTATTGTAATTTGTGTATCCATACGGCAAATCTTAAAGTAGAGTGAATCGAATATTTTCATCTTATACCTTGCTATTAAAAAAATAGCATCATAAATTTCATTAACACGTTAAAGATATTTGAAATATATTTGCTTTACGTATGTCTAGTACTAATGGTCGATGATACTAATTATCGAAGTATTAGACATGCGCATTACAAATTATCTTTCTTTACAATTTTTTTTCTTATTATCTATCGAATATACAATAATATATATATATATATATATATATTAAATACAATAAACAGATATATTTATATGGTTTTCAAGAAATTACACTATCACGTTTAGCAAATTTTAGCTATATGTATACTAAAATTCTTCACGTTTCATGGCTATAGAGAAGTCAACAAACAGTGCACAATTATTGCTCATTTGTTCGTTAACAATAGGTATTCGTAATTAATTGTTTCATTTATTTGTAATGAATCGTAATAATTAAACTGTTATAAAATTATTATTCAAATCATGTTGCTACAATAGACAATAATTTACATAAATGTCAGCATTACGCATAAGACTATTGAATACCTTTTACTAAAAAGCTTCATTAAACATATCCTTTGAATTCTCTAATATGGTGTTATTTTGCACAAATAGTTTTACTAGTCAGGCTATACCGTTTGTTAATAATTTCCATAAAATAATATTTATAATATAAAAGATTATTAATATAAAAGAAATTCTTAAAATTTTTTCTACGAAGTAGCCCAATACAATCGTTCACAGCTATTTTCAGATTTCATTCGAAAAAAAACACTTATTAAATACTGCTTACATTGTTGAACCTATAGAACTAGACAGATCAATAAATATTTACATGCGTACAGATAGTTGCACCAGAGTATTTGGTCCCTAATATATTATTTTTATTATTGCTTCTTAATTTATTTCTTTATGTCGAGTAAAAGTTCCTTAGCACAAGGAAATTCATGAGAGAATAAATTTCTATACATTTTATTTATAAACTAATACTCAATTTTTTTTCAAACAGGTAAGGAATTAGTTACTAAAAGAACAATTTCAACTCCAATTAAATATCACTTGACTCTAAAACGACATAAAACTTAAATATTTTGTGTTTCTTTCCTACTAAGATTTTTCCTAAGATTATGCCATTTCTAACAGAATACTACTATAATACTATCTTGATCAAAGTACTACTACTAAATCTTATAAGCGAAAAACATCTTATATTTGACACTCTATTAAAATTAATCTAAAATTAACATTAATGCATGTATTAGATAGTATTTAATACTTTAACATGTGTTGAAAACGTGTATAGGAATTTACAGAAAGACAATTTTTCAATTACGGAGCGTTACTTGACAGCAGAATAAGATTCGGTTTATATATTGAAAGGATGTTTAGCAGTCACAATAGTAAAACAATTTAAACGAAGGAATTATAACGATGGAAATATTGTAAAACTAAGTTATCAAAATATTTATAAAAGAGTAATTTTTATATTTATAAAATACTATCTAATATTTAATATTCAATATGTTAGCAACTATTTGAATAGCAATAGTGTTTTCAATTAATTCCATTTTATTTAAAGTATCGTGTTGCAATTTCTCGCGGCAAAAATATTTATTTTCAATATTGAAACATAAAATATTTAAATATAAATACCATGACAATAACATAAAAATGGATTTAGGAAAATAGCAAAATCAATATTAATACGTAAACGATTATCACTCTTCACAATTGTTTCTTATAACCAGATCCATCGAACTGTTTTAAAATAAATATAAAATAATCTAGTCTTTTTAAATAACATGAATCCGAAACTATAAAAAATAATTTAAGACATTTATTAAGCAATTTGATATTCATTATATTTAAGAAAAGATTATATTACCAAAAAAAAGAAAATGTAGGTATGTGATATTGAGGTATTGTACTAAAAGTACAATCCGCCAATGATATTGTCAATAATGGAATTAATAAAATCACAGCCATATAAAATAGCAAATTGGAAAAGTATTTGATTTGTCAGAAACTTAAAAAAAATTAGTGAAATTATTTAAACGAATTTTTACAATTACCCACGTTTTGAGACGCCATTAAACATTGATATAAAAGATTTTAGAAATTTCTAATGATTTCCCTGAGAATCTAGTATAATTTTATTACTAATAAAATATTGAAAATTTGAAACTATCCTTTTTGGATTAATGGATTCCAAAACAAATAATAATTAATATTGAGTACCATTAAAAAAGGATTTTTGTCAAAATATAAACCAGAGTAACCTATATTTTACATGGTAATACAATAATTCATCTTACAATAAATTGAATGTTGTCTAACGAAAGAAGTATTAAACATAAAATATTTACTGACGTGTACATAAAAAAGACCAATTTGCTTTTAGAGGTGTATAATATGTACTTGATATAATTATTCTCAAAGCATTAGCAATCATTGTTTGTAACGATCCTTGACTCTATTGTATATGAAAACCTAGTACCTAGTGATATAAATTGTAAATCACATTAGGTAGATCATTTTCAGAAAGTAGAAATGGATATAATAAAAATATATAAAAAATATCTATCTTTAATTTCTAAGCAATAACTATTATTTATGCATAAAATAGCATAAAATACAATTTCTATAATACGTCACTTTCCATACGAGGAAGGTATTTATAAGATATTTTTGTACGATATTCTATATTTAACATATGACAAGAATTGAGCGCCATTTTTTTTTATCTCGCGATATTTAATTTCTTTTTATATTTCTTAAATAATTTGCTTCTCATTTCTGCACACATGTGTTCCAGTCCTAATATATATATAAATATCAAATTTTTCGGACATATAACTGTATATATTTCAAAAATATTTATTTATTACGATTTGTGATTGCAGTACAGTTTTTAATGTGATTTGAAAAGTAAGTATATACTTGCGGAAATTAATCAAAAGTAATTGTAGACTACAAAAGGAACCCAAAAATATCGCGGTATATTATAAATACATTATTTATATATATATAAATATATATATATATATACAATTAGATATTTAATACGTATATCTAATCATATAACTTTATTATGTGCAAACAATTCCTAACACGGAATAATAGAACTAGGAATACAGATGTGCATTAATAAGTTATGCCAAACTTCTGTACACTAAATTTCACATAAATTTAATAAGCGTACATTTAATGTTTATTTATTTATTATATAAAAATTGAATAAATAATAATATCATATATATATATGTCGGGTTGGCGTTGGAATTTTGGGCGTTTGACGAATCTTCACTCGAATTGGCCATCGTGGTTATGTATTCTAGCTGATCTTTATTGGTACAGATGTGATTATTACAAGAGTTAACAAGTAATAACGGCGATCGGACAGACGAGATATCGATGACAATGAATTTAGGTTCGATAACGAATCCACGGCCAACGGAATGACGAATGCGACGTGACTCAACGTACAAGTAGAACTTATCTGAATGAACTGACCCGCAATCCAAGTGGGACTGCCCTTATATACTCCTCTCCGTACCTCTCAGGTCAATCTTTGTTACTTTTTCAATAATTATTCCATACCTCTGTTAGGTACACGTCCCTCCTGTGATCGTGGCTACGTTCAGTGACCCGTTATGTCACTTCCCAAGCCCATTGTCATAAACCTCGGGCACCCGTACTCGGATTAGAACATGAACGACTATTCCTCAGCTTTATTGTTTAAGTGCAGCTATAATAAAAAGTCTGGACTAAAGTATTGCTGACCTTCCCAAACGTTGCAAAAGAAAGGCCCCGATGTCCTTTCATCTCCGACATAGATATATAAGATATTGGCTTTAATTATGACTTAAAATATTTTCACTTTTCAATTGCGATGCAACTTTCAAAATCATTTTTACCTTGTCAAAGGTCGTAAAATATTACATACATACATGGCTGAAAATAAACAAATTTCTCGTGCAATAATAAACGGAATACTATAATACTAGAATAATCTATTTGATTGTACTTACTACGAAAATCGTGTTACCGTAACTCTGAAAATATGTAGAATATTTAATAAATATTTCAAATAAAAGTAAAATATCTTTTACTACACTGGATACGTCATATTAATTACTCATACGAATAAAATAATACGAGTAAAGTTGCAATCTGAGAATAGTATTATGCAAAAAAAACAAAAAAGTAAAGATGTACATAGGTAGTTGATGTTTTTTTGACGAGAAATTGGCTTATTTCTTCTCTTAATTCTTATTGTATAAATTATGTTAATGATTGATATTTAACTATATTGATATTAGAGTTATAGCAATAAATAATATTTGATTATTTCATTAAATATATAATCAATATGGCAATGCACCACAGAATCGATCATGCAGACGTATTAACGCGTGCAGACATTCTATTCTTCAAATCCCTTTAAATAATACAAATAAAATACGTAGTATGTCATAAGACGTGATATGTTTGAAAACTGAAAGTTCCTTTTAATAATTTAAAATAAAGAAAAAGAATGATAAACACATTTGGTTTCAAGTTACAAAATTAAGCTTGAAATAATTTTCACAGCAATATCACATAGGTGAATTGTTTTAACAGATTATGTTCTAACAAATACTTTTTTATAATATTTAATTTCTTAAACTGAAATAGATTTCACCTAACACTGTTGTATACAACACTATGCAAGGCTTATTCGGATAAAAGCTACGTCCAAATGAAATTTTTTGCTGATGTTCCGCCAGCATTGCAGCCAACTTCTTCAGGATCTAAAAACGTACTGCAACTACTATCCGCAGTGGTGGTCTGTCTATATAACCACGAAAATGACATTGTACAACAGTGTTAAGTGTGACAATCCGTTCCATGGAAGCCCCAAATCTCTGAAATCTGTTTCTTATCAATTATTTACATATTTTTTCATTCCAGATCGTTTATCTTTACGAAAAGGTTATTCACGATACTTTTCATTTTTTATTATGTAGCTAATTAATATTCTAAATAAAAAACAATAATAGATATATATGTATGATATACGCATACATACATATCTGTATAATACATAGTAATACTTCGTATTAAGAGAGTATTCTAGTTTAGGCATTTTAAAAACCCAATTTAAAATCAATGTATAAATTTTTCATATTATGTCTGCGGTAAGATTGTCTTGAATTTATAGGATTAATAAAAGTTTTAAAAATGGAGCATGCAGCTAGCAACGTGTGACGTACAATAACATAAAGAGAAAATTAATGGTAAGTTCAAGTTTAAGCATGGCATTTTAATAATATTTTGGATGAGAAAAAAGATATATTCCTTCGTTTCAAAACATATAAATACATTCAGAAGTAGTAGCTGTGAAAATCGCTATCTTTTTAACCGTTGGTATATTTAATAAATGATTCCTAGCAGTTCTGCATGCTTATCTGTGTGATGAGACTAGCTATTGATCAGTAAGCAAAAGTGTACGTAAATTTCTGCGATAAGAAGAAAGAGTCCATCGTTCAGAATGTCGGTAGAAGCTACTAAGAAGACTAAGACTAAAATTGTTCACAGAAAATATAAATCAATTTCGATTAACTGATAACGTATGAGAAACTTTAAATACGTTTTTTTCGAAATCGGGTTTTTTAATATAAGCTTCGATCTCAATAAGATTGATCTCAAATTTTCGCTATAACTTCGGTATATTAAAAGTTCAACCTGTCATCCAATAGGACACATTTTTTAAGAATCGCGCTAAATAGCATATGATTTACTCAATTTAATAATAATAGCGGTGAATATTCTTAAGAAATAAATTACGCGTGTAAAACGCTGATATCAAAAAGTTTAATGATATCTCTGTAAAAAATTCGTAAAAGGCCTAAATGTGACACTCTAGACTAGAATAGCCTCTTAATGTTTTATGTCTCGGCAAATGATTAATTTTTTAAAGTAAAATGTAAGTATAAAATTTTATTGCACTTGTGTCACTGATAATTCCATATTATAAATATTTATCTATAATAAATGCAGTAGCACCACTATAATGATTATAATATATACAAATTATAAAGAAACAGATAATAAGTAGCAATTATTACATAATAGAAAAGTATACGAAAAATATTCTTTAAAATATGTAATACTAAGATAATAGCGTATCAAATACGATATTATACGAAAGACGAAGTAACAATTTCATACCTAACATAATCATTTTTATTCGTGTACGTAAATTCCACGGACGAAGCTATTATTATTTCCTACTAAAATAAGGTTAATTTTAAGTCGGGACTACTTCATTTTTCAAACATATCATACCTACTGAACACATTGATCTATATATATATATATATATCTACTATAATGTGTAATAAATGGTAACGAATGTATGAGTGTATAACTGGACATACGATAATCGAGTATTTCATTCACAAAGAGAAGTCGTCTTAATTTTTAGTCTATACGATTATGTGTATATTTATGTATATACAAATATACGAATTGATTTCTTATACTTATCGCGTACGAGCTTGAATACTGCATGTATTGAAATCTTGTTTGTTCTAAACCAACTTATGAAATTCGAGTATACAAATCGAAGCTTATTATTACATTACTAAAAAAGGTTGAGAGAATATGATCAAACAACATTTTAAATATTATGATAAACTTTGAACAAAAACACGATTAATTATATTCTTTTTCAGTTATAATATACTTCGATAAATTTGTATATAATTATACGAATACTTTTTATAATTCTATTCAACAATATAGAAACTTTAACAGTAAAAATTTAACAATATATAACATGCTCTTCTTTAAAAATAGTTCTTTTACCGTTGCAATAAAAAAGAAAACAGCCATAAATCGCGTATAGAATAAATAAGAAACATTGTTACTTGAAATATACATACAAATACGTAAATTGTTTATAAACTTACGAGATTCTTTCGAAAGTTATTTGAATCGAATACTTAAGAGAAGTACGTTAAAAATCAAATAAGAAAATATTTTTATGAGATTCAAAGTTTGTCTTACTCCGATAGATCCGCAATTCGATACAAGATTGTCAAATATTATACATGTAGTATTTACCACATACTAATTCTCTTTATACGGAATTCAAAGATTTGTCTCTTCATGATACACATATTTTAATGTCAAATATTTCTATTACTTGCTACTATCTGTTTTAAAAATGCAAGTTATAATATCATTGGACATAATCAGTATTAAATAACTATCAAAACTGATACGACTAGCAAATGACTGATGTGACTCTCTTAATGTGTATGTATAAACAATAGTTAATATTATAATAAAAATAATATCATCTAATTCTATTACAAGAAATGTTATCAAATTTCTTATTTTCTTTAATAGCTGTCGTATTTTGACATTAAGATCATTACGACTTCTATACCAATCTGCTCATTATGTTTCTATTGTTGCTAATGATAATTATGAATGATGAAAATAATAACGATGACAATCAGGATGATGTTGAAAAATGGTACATCAACAGTAATAAAACTAAAGGAGAATAATAATGATAATTTGCGGATAATGTGCAATATAATAGTGAAAACACTAACATAATATCAATAATACCTATTACTGATAAAAAACAATAATAAGTATAATAATAATTAAAAGCATAATAATATATGACGATATTGATATAGTAATGGTAGTAATATTAATGGTAATAATAAAAATAAAGACAGTAATAATAATCGCTTTCAGATGCGACAAAATATTTGACGACATTAACTGCTCTTACCATACAAATAAATACAAAAAGATACATATATACACATATGTAAATATGTATTTTTCTGCTTAATAGTGGAGAACATTCCTTTTATATTTCTATTTTTAAAGCAAAGCTTTTTTTAAGCAGAGAGATGTATATGTACTGTGTAAATATATGTATAAAATGACGTTGTCATTATATACGTTAATATCATTATACAGAGTAACTACCGTAGTTACATTTTTCGATCCAAGAATTTTGTAAAAATATTTGTATAAAAATTTTGCACGTGTTATTTTATACATCTTAGCGATTGAATGTTTAACACTGAATAAAAACGTGTTATTCCCGTAAAATCGTATGTATTTAGTGGAATATTGTTTTGATTTCATTACTATTTTTTCTGATTGTTTATTATTGTGCAACATCAAATGTTAAACAATAAAATTAGGCAGAATGTTCTATGTAGAATTATGCCATTAATCTCTCATGTATTCGTTCATTAATACATAAAATAAAATAAAATAAAATAAAATAAAATTAAATTAAATTAAATTAAATTAAATGAAATGAAATAAAATAAAATAAAATAGAATAAAATAGAATAAAATAAATCTTTAGCAACAATCTCCTTGTTTTTGTAAATAAATATATGGAATATACAGCATGCTATTTAAGTATTTTTTATCGCTAAAGAAAATTCTCCACGAAGAAACACAAACTTAAAAATTGATAAAAAATACAAATATATTAATTGTTTTTCATTTGTCTCTATTACTTCTTTTTATCTCGTTCTCTTTCTTTTTCTCGCGCACTCTACTTTACTTAATCTGTGCTGGAAGGTCGAGAAGAGATCAAACAGGACAAGTAGCAGTAATCATAATAATGATAGTAAAAGGAAATATTCATAAAAAACGTTGTTGCAACTAATATCAGCGTGCAAACAACCCACCAGAATTATCAGCAGTAGTGTAATCCGCGAGGAGAGGCGAGGCTGCTAAGGCTGCGTAGTTGGCATAATCGGCATATGGCGTGTAAATTAAACCATGGGGATCACCGGCAGAAAGAAGAGATCCTGGTGGACCCGAACCATTTAGAAGAGATGCCGCGGTGGTTGGGACAGATATCCGTGGCGAGAGTATTAATGGAGCTCCTAACGGAGCACTAGGTGTCCTCATAGGTGTGGCCAAGCCTGGAAGAAGCCGTTGTGTTTCTGCCGCTGCTGCTGCAACACGTCTCCACTCTTCGTCGCAAGCTGAAACATTCATTATCATCATTTCAAGTTACAAAGAAAACTGATTTTATATTTATTTATATTTATCGTTACAATCATAGCAAACAATTTTTTACATCTCCTCTTCCCCTTTCAGTATCTTTAACTTCTTTTATTAATTTTCTAAATATCCCATCGTGTTATAGAGATTTATTTATTTATATACATAACTTGTAAATGTATAATAACATATAACATGAAAAATATTTTGAACGATTTAAATGCGTATGGTAGCGTCAGAAAAATGTGAATCGAACAACGATAAACTGAACATGTATACCTATTTCTTATATAGTATTTTTTAAATTTTGTTCTATACAGAATTAGGTAATAATTTTATATTATAAATTTTTAATAAAGTTATACTTGAAAATGCTAAATCGTTTAATGAGGTTGCTAAACGTTTAAGAAGGTGTAGTTTAGCAGATTATTTAGAAGGACAGAGATTCTTGAGATATATACAGAAGAGAAATTAATACGTAAAATTGATAGCCGTTAAAATGTTGTGAACGAATTACACGCTTCTCGTTGAGAGTTAGAAACATTCGTACCTATTTACTTTATACTAATGTGTCTATATTACTTTATATTATTATTTTACTGCAAATTATTTGTATTCAATAATATAATCAATTCCTCAATTAAATCTTATATATTTTTGAACAATTTTAATTTTGAATTCTATAAATGTTATTATCAAAAAGATATTAAAAATAATTTAGATTATTATACGTCCATCAAAATATTTATTACCATCATTTATGAAGTGTATATAGTACTTAGATATACATATACAGAGTGTTCAATCTTCATCAATTTTTAATAAAAAATGCGAATGACATTCCCTATAAAATAATTTACCCTGTGAATAAAAAAATTTTCAGATAAGAATCGAATGATTTCGAGGAGAATATAATCTGCTGCAACTATAGTATATTATAGTATAAATGAATGAATTGAAGTTACATGAAGGTAACATACTTAATTTTTCTTAAATGGGATCATATAACTTTAAGTGAACTAATCAATCCATCTTGATATTCTCTATAAAATGTTATTAACCCATTTAATTATAATACACTTGTACATATAACATACTCGCATATGCTTACCATACCTGTCGTATGAAAGACGCTTACCTTAACTACTTTTGTATTTGTTTTTCTTGTCTTTCACATAAATTAAAATAAAAGTTTCTCAACATAGATAAATTGGTACCTACCTTTTTATAGGGAATGCCGAGATAGATCGATTAATGCATTAAAAATTACATGGTAACATTTTAAAAAGTAATAACAGTGATGATAATATATCCTTCATGCGTCCACCTATAAAATAAACTAATTACATTAAATTACTTCTCCCTCGAAGTATCGTCCAAAATATCTTTTGAATAATGAACAATTCGAACAATGATTGCATACATAGTATGTACCCACGTGTATATATATATATAGCTATAAAGAAAGTGCCTAATATTAAATAGTATTAATCAAATTTTATTTTGAAATAAAAGTAAATAAATATTTGAATTTATACCTGTAGCTGCAGCAACTTTCGTGTTAGAATCCCGATAGGTTCCATTGATAATAGCAAGTTCCATTAACTGCCGCTTCTTTAACTCATCCTCTCCATCAGCCTGCTAACAGTCAACATAATTAATAAGAAATATATTAATATTTTTGAAATTAATTATAGTAATCTAAGAAATATGTTACTCATTTTTTCAAATATTTACAATTTTACTTTAATATAATTTCAAACTTTTTTCTTTCTTCGCGTGGCATATAATATTTGTAAGAGATTGAAGAAAGAGAAGCTACGTTTATATTTTATCAATCATGCCATTATACAATTAAATATTTTCTATGAATATCACTTTATAGCTTAAAAATTAAGCGTCTATGAAATTAAATCACGTGAATACTTATTCTTTTAGTTTGCACGAACAAATAATATTTATTTATACATGCAGAAACTTTAGTGCATAATACAAAGGTGCAGCTGATAGGAAGTAATTAATATTATGGGGAAACTAATTCAATAAAATTAGAAGTTATAGTTAATAATAGGAACTTTCTCACCACGGGAACAAGAAGTTTCTTCACTTCTTCTACAGCTCTGGCAAGTTTCAAAGTTGCACGATTTTCAGTATCCTCAACTGTCAATAAAACATGCAGTTCATCTGTCAGATGTTCCCAGTTTGGTTTACCTCGGTTTAACTCTTCCTGTTAAAGAGATTAATATCATATATAGTATAATTATACAATTTAAATAAATAAATGTAAAAGACTTTATTTATAATCATTATTATGGTAAGAATCATTGATATCATAATATTACGAAGTACATATGTATGCCATTTATTCTAAAAAATATATCACAAATATTAAGTGCGTGTAATAACAAATATCTAATTGTAGGAAACTAATTCCTGAATTAATATTATATGTCTATATATCCATGATATTACTCTATATTGTATATTAATATTTCCATACAATCAATTTAAAATAAAAAATTAATATTCACATGTATTTGTTTCAATAAAAATCACAAAGCTACAATTTCTTAAATAAATTCTTGCGACAAGTCTAAACTAATGTTGAACACGAGAAATTGGAAATAAATTTTGTATATCCATATTATTATTTGATGCATATACTTACGATAAAATGCTTTCTCAGTGATCATACGCAGCTTGGAAACAAATATTTAACTTCAAATTTGAATAATAATCGTGTACTTTTGACATATTGCTTATGTGTATATTATAAAGAAGTTATAAATATATATGTATAAACTAACAAGGTAGAAACTTTTTCATTATCATTTTTTTATCAGTAAAAAATATTCAATCACAAAAATTGTGTACTTAATCACGCAAACAATTATGGTTATTATCTATATTATAATATAATAAATATGATAATGTAAATTGCAATTACAAATCTAGTTACAATTGGGAGAAATTAGAAACCTTACATATGTAACAAGGAAAAATTGTATATGTCACTCGAAAATTTATACGCAAAAATATATTATATCTATGTATACAGAACATCTGTGTAAAAACAATAAATTTACCTTCTTCTTATCCCTCATAGAACCTTTTCCCCTAACCATAATTTTACATCCTGTTTCTTGTTCTAACTGTTTAGCTGTCATACCACGTGGTCCAAGAATTCTTCCAACGAAATTAAACTGTAACAAATCAAATTTTGAGACAATTTTTAAAGAAAAAACATCACATCTACATATTACGTTTGCAAGTATGTGATACAAAAAATTGTGTTTTATTTCTAATGGCGATTCTTACACATGTACATGAATAATTTTTTGAAAAAAGTAGAAATTTTTTAGTGTATTTAATTAAAAACAATAGAGTTTTTAAATAAATGTCATTATTTATTGTTGCCATAAAGTACTTTACTGCGCTTACATTTTAACATTCACCTGATATAAAACTTACACAAGTTATTTTTCTAAGTAGACTTATATGTAACATGTGTTTATATTATATATATATATAAATATTAAGCGTAGGATACTATGCAAAATATATAAATATATAAATAAATATAAAAAATGTTATTATACATCTCCTTATTCTTTCATTCAAAAAAATGATTACCACATGCACGCTTGTACGTGTTATTCGATCGGAACCTGTATAATTATATTTGGAAGTAAAATAAGAATTTTATCATATTGCAATATCGAACTTTATGAGTCTTATTTTAAACGAATCTCCTTTGGTTAATAAAACATAGATGCAAAACTAATTACTTAGGAAACTAACAAATTTACGTCAAAACCATCTTCATATAAAGTAGATCAAAATATAAACCTCATTCGATTAATTTTTTGCGAAAAATAACTTTTTCGTGGTATTTCTAAGAAAATTTCATTGTTTATATTTCAAAAGCATAATTTCCTTCCTATTTTATTCCTTTTTCCACTACCTACACTTAAAGTTTGTCCTAACTAAACGATAAAATGTTATCGTTGTTATGCATTTATTAATTTAATAATAATTGTACTCTCTTGATTCAATGTTGACATGTAAAATCTCTTCTGTAAGTGAATAAATTCTATTTGTAATTTATTTATTTGTTCTACATTTAAGTAATATCCTTTGGACTGTGTGATCTATAAACTATGTCCCCTGATACAATATGAAATTAAATGTTCAGCGATTAAACAATGATATTGTCAAGTGGATTGTAATAAATGAATAATTGCTTTATACACATGTATAATTGTTATTGAGAAACATTTATATATATCCTATTATTAGCTCAATTTCATCTCATAAGGGAAATTTATTTCAGAAAGTTACAGCATAGCTTATTTATTCAAAATTGATCTGTTACACTGATCTGAAAATTAAATACATTTTATATATTTTTGCAAACTCTTCTATTAAAAAGAAAAAGAATAAAAAATACAAATGTTAAAGAAAGCAAATGCGAGGAAACAATGACAAAATTATTAAAAAATCAAGAATGTATAATAAATAAATTAATCAACATTATCGAATGTATAGCATACGTGTAATACAACACGCCTTCATATTTAATAACAATAACCATTCTATTTAGTAAAAATTATATCAAAGTTATTTTTAATAATATTCTGTTTTATTTATTTTCATTCGCATTGAATGAATATCATGTTATCTTATTAAAATTTTCTGACTAGATATGTGTTTGTCGTTTTGGTACCCTATTTTGACAAGATTTCTCCAATATTATATAGGTATTATATAATATAATATTATAATATTAAATATTATATAATATTGACAAATTTCTATAATATTAAACCGATTTAAAACTCGAATCTCTTCGTATTATGGGAAAATACTTTCTTACCATTATAATATATATGCAGCATAACCCCAATCTCCAAAGATACAATATAATATAATTTGGTAAAATTATTTAGGGCAATTTTTGTGACATACGTATTTATTTTTCCAGCAATAATTTCAAAATACTTCTCGTTATTGATTCAGCTTGTAATAAATTTTGTCTCTATCTTATCACGGTATCCAATACCAATAGCAGTTCAGCAAATTGAAAATAATGATTGAGATAATCAGATCCATTCCTCTTAAATCTCTTTTAATCCGTAAATATAACCTTTTCGGTTTGTTTCAATGTTGCTTCAACATCGAAGGTCATTAGCAACACTGTCCAAATTTAAAATCTTTTTGATGCAGTTTTGTTTCAGATAGAAATTGGGTGAGATTTATTAAATTCTCATACTGTTTTTCAGGTGAACTATTCTTCCTGCAGCGTCATATCGTTATATAGTTTTTCTCTTCATGTGTACATATTTTTTGCAAATAGTAAACATATAGTAGACGAAATTAATCTTCTAGACAAGACTTCCTTTATATTATATATACGTATGTATATTCACATTTCTGTAAAATGTGTCGTTTGTTTGTAACATTAGTATCGTTACGTTATAAGAATACTTATGTTTTTAAAATTTCTTCAGAGGCACTCAGCAAACAAAAATACTTTTTATTCTAAGCATCTCTTGCATACGCAATGCGGGAGGCTTCGATTAGGCTGGATAACATTGAGACCAGACATGGGAACCGTTACAGATACGGCTTCACGAAAACCTCAAAGCACAATCTCACCCGTAGGATTAGTTTATCCATATGCGAGCACATATGTTTGATAATGTTTCAGATGATAAACTCATGGCCTATTCCACCACATAAAATTATCGCAGTATATAAGAAAACGGTTACTTATGCTTCTTAGACAGATCGTTACGAAAAGTCACGGTAATGCTTCGCGTTATTTGCTTCGTCAAGACCGAGGTCGCACGAGCGTTGAAATGACAGGCGTTACAGGCCACGACGGACACGGACGTTACAACGTCCGTCTCGCAGCGTTCTATCTTGTTTTGCATAGGATCAGGTCAGTCACACGAACTACGCCTACTTACGTCCGTCAAACTATACAACGTTATGACGGACGTTGTAACGTTCGTCATTCCAACACTCGTGTGACCCCAGCCTAAGGTTCAAGTTTATATCATGTGAGATGGGGCTAAAATTCCGTTCCGAAACAATCATTACGCCTTAAAAATCTGCGAATCGAGATAAATTCTATTCGGCATTATTTTCGGGCTACTTCTAGTAGTACTCCGTCAACCAAACACTGATACTCATTTATTCGCGAAACATACACATTTGTAATAACATTTTCACTTACAAAATATATGTTGATGTTGCCATGTCAATTCGAGTTTAATTATTTCAAATCTAGTATTCGTCGTATATACAGTCATAGTATATCATAGTATATAATATAATAATCTAATATTTGCAATCGTAGCTGAAAGTTGCCGACATTACCGCTCGAATCGTATCATCGTTTATTAGTTAGAGTTTTTCCTTTTTACTAATATCATCCGCGATTCCTCAATTTCTATCATCAACCCTTCTTGCGACTCTTTGATCTCGCATCAGATTTAGCAGTAATTTAGCAGAATTTCTCAACAGCTTCTTAATTTAACGTCGAATTCATCTGTACTGTTCTACAAGTTCTTCTATACTGTTTTTCACGATGAATCCCTGATGTCGTATCCGTTCATTTGCACATTTTTGAATGTCCGCGTTGCTCGCAGTCCAAGCACGTCACAATGTTTACTATAGTATTTTCCATACTTTGACAACCATTTGTTAATTTGATACCGCTCTTACTATCTTATATTCATCCTGAGTACATAAACTTTATATTTTTTTAATAAATCACACTAGCGATTGTTAATGCATTCTATTAATTTCATGTCACAATGAATGTTAGAAATTTCATAACGAATGCAAATTTATGTTTAATTTATATTACTATGGAGACTAATTTCAGAATAATTGCTGAAGTGAATAGGCAAATTAATAATCGTTGTTTAGCCCTAAGGCAACTATTAGGAAATAGAAAAACCTGTGTGTCGTTTCAGTCTAGAAAACAAAAAGAGAGACCACCTTGTTTTCTCTCTAGTGTTCCTTGTATGTAAGAATTTTTATTACAAACAGTGGCTAGATAAAGTGTTTGAATATACGCTCATTTTTTATAATAAAGCCTATCTTTATCAAGTTCCACGTTTCATTTTCATGGTATTTATCATATTTTATAATGATGTGAGACACTACCGAATGATATGAAAATTTAATATATGTAAGAACTTGGAAATGATTAATTAGTACGTAGATACTATAATAAATAAAGATGAAAAAAGATGATAAAGACTACTTTTTGTAGCCACTGTATTTCTAAATTCATATGTTTACTGCTTACGGTAAATACGTTTGAAACATTTGTGAGCTTCCTGTGTGGTAAGTCGGAATGCATTGCACATACAAACAACAATGCACTGGACGAATTTCTTGCCAGGTATTGATACTGCTCAAAACACACACAAACACGCTTAGACGATGGACGAATATATGGAATATTAGAAATTAGTTTGTAATATTGCAAGTATACAGAGCTTGATATATCGATAAGAACACTAGAAATAATTGCTCGAACAATACAACTAAATGTGTTGTTTTGGAAGATTTTATGTACCTAATGTACAATATTGCTTAAAAAGCATAATAACAAAAGTAAGAATGAAATTACATTTTCAATATCATGTATAAATATAAATGCATAAATAATAATCATAATTTCCCATGTTTCACATTTGTTTCCTTAACAAGTTATTAAAGTTTTGGATATTAGAATAAAAACTTTTATTAATTCATCCCCTTGTTCCCTGAGTTGGCGTTGAATTAAAGTTAAAAGTAATCTTATATTGTTAATAAAAATACAGTACCGAGATCAATGAACGACTTTTATCTTTATTGCCGCTATATAGGAAAAAATTTTAATTTTTTTAAATATGAAAAGAAAATTTCGGAAACAAAATAAAGTTTCTAATCAAATTTCCACATTTCTAGATATTTATTACGCAATTAACACATAAATTAAATTTAAAAATATGATTAATTTAGAAACAAGTTTGACATACAATAGTTTGAAAATATGTATAAAACTTTTAATTGTTCAAAGGTGCATAAGTTACAAGAGATACTTTTGAGAACAAAATATTTATCTCAACGGAATAACATAACATTTACATAATATTTACTTACATTCCACATTTAGAAAAACGCATAAACAGTGTACCTATGTTACTAACTTTTTCTAATATACATCAAATTCTTATCTCATATTGATAACGTACTGAATCAAATATTCTATTAACGTATATTATAATGTACTACGTTTATTACTTTCTATATATCTTATATTGATAAAAGAATAAGAGTACAGATTATTGAAAAAAGATAAATACGTATAAATGTGCACATTTCTCCAGATTTACCATTCTTATAGGAAAGAAAATAGTAACTATTATTTCCAAGTATGTATTAAAGACGATGTCAGTTACCAACACCTTAAGTACCTAATAATCATATTAATGTTTATAGACACTAATACGGATTAATATATATGTACACATTAATATTAATATGCATATATATCTTTAGTATTCTAAAATTCTATAATTAGTCAAAAAGAAGATAAAAATTACTATGGACTTTTTAAAGATTTTCTATAGAGATAAAGTAAAATATGACTCATATAAAGTTGCGTAAGCAATGTCGCGAAAAAAATCATTTTTAGAATTGTATTTAATACCTGTCTAAAAGAAAGATGTTGAAAGCGAGTATGTTTTAAGGAAAAATTTGCACAAACTTTCTTCATCTCTACGAAACGTAGAGCGTACACTTAAAATTGTCTTTTAAGTAGATATGTATACTGCTGCTAATATTCCAAACAAGATTGGAATTACTGAAGGACCTTTACTGAAGGAAGCACAACTTTCAATTTTTGTAGTAATTTGTTATATTGCTATACACTATATTACAATGGAATGACTTTTAACGTTTAAATTACTTATTATCCATTACATATAAAGCATAGGCTTCTATTATAAAATGATATTAAAAATTAAAATTATTAAAATAGACATGTTAATAATGGTGATACATATGAATATATATTTAGTTGAATATTAAACTTTGATAAACTATGAAACTTTTCATTGGTAAATTGTAAACTATCTAGTTAGATGTTACAATGTCACAACTCTAATAATAGTACATACTACAATAAAAACTCATACGCTAATTATAAGACAGTAAATTGTTATCTAAGATAATATAGCAATATAAATAAGAAATACTTACATCTGGATGTTCTTTAACAGGTACATAAACTTTTTCCGTAAGCGTTGTGATATCACCCTCTGGTTCCGGTAGAACTAGTGGCTCCTTTTTGACGCCACTAATCTGGAAAAGACTTGCCCGCACTTTTGCGATTTCTGCAACAAAGATAGAGATGCATGTACATATTTTTAGTTCCAATTTCAATTAAAATATTTCGCCGAGTACAGTCTACTATTAACCTGCAAAGTAAAAGAACCGAAATGCAGAACCACAAATAAAATCAGTCAGTTTGTAATTATACATATCATCTCTAATGAACATTCGTAACAAATGAACATCATATATACAATTCTTTCATCACGTAAAATGACATTAGTTTTATGATAAAGAGTAGATGTGATGAAAAGACGAATAAAATTAGACAATTATAAAATCATTTAGTCGTATATATGTAGGCATGTGGATTGCGTGATTACAAAAGATCTATTCATTTCTAAGAATGTAAGTTTTTAAAGTGATTAAATTTCAATTTCCTGAACTATCTTACTAAGATAAATGCGATACACATACGAAAATTTTATAGTCAATAAAATAATGGATGTACTTATGTATTTATGTATATATAGTGACGAAGAAAAAAATGTTTAAGTTAGCATTTGTATATGTGTATGAACATTAACAACATTTATATTAAACATTTTTTACCGCATGCCTAACAATCATCTATCCTATAAGATATATTGCATCCTATCTTTATTTTTATTCAGTACCCTTGTCAATCATAATTCCATTTTGTAAAATTATGATATTTTTACCTGCTGATTACTTTTTAAGCCCTTTTTTATCCACCAGTGCATTTCGATATTCAATAATTTTTTATTATAGAAACTATATCGTTGAACAAATATATTTGGTATATCAATTTATATGTAATATCAATTTATTTTTATAATAATATGTACATACAGATGTACATGTACATACATATGTATATATTTTTAGTATTTTTTCATGAAATATTTAGACACTTGCTTGTATTATATTAGATGATTTATATGTTTAGAGCCTTAAAAATATTATCGCAATGAAAATAATAGAATAGCATTTCCTTACAATTCAAGGATTTGCAAATATAGAATTAATTAATAACAAAGTTAAAAACATTTCTCATATTAAAATACTAAATTGAATAACAGGTTCGTCCGTCACAACCGCGTACACATTTCAAGAAGTGTCATATAAAACTACTGCTTATACATTATACGCATACTTTCTAGTTACGTGCTAGTAATAGATGCTTACTATTGCTTACCCATTATACGTACATACTTACTAGCTGGATAAATGTTAAATATGTATAGATATCAAAACAAGTTAAAGGCAATGTAAAGCGTAGAGGCTGGTTCAGATATGGCCAGTTTAGTTAAGTAGCGAGTGAAACCGAAATTATATTGTTTCACTGTGGATGATCAATATCAAAGCAGATGATCCATCGAAACAGGTCGCTTTACTTTCATTCTCGTTTCATCCGCCATGATCCTCCGATTCAACATGATTCGGCTTTACTTACTATTTTACTAGATTAAATTACTGGCCGTGCCTGATCCAACCTTAAGAGTATTTCATCTACTTATACAGCGTTAGCCAGTTCTCCTTCAGTTATGTATAAAGTAAAAATCCTCTTGAACATGAACCAATACAATATCCATTTCCGGAATTAAATGCGAAAATGATTACAATAAATGCAAAAATGAATTAATGCGACGAATTAATGTAGAAAAAAAAATAAAAAGATAATGTACGATATGTATGCTGATGATAAACGTACCACTCAAAAATGGATTAAAAGATTTAATAGTGGAGATTTTGACCTGGAAGATAAGGAACGAAGTGGCAGCTCAACGAAGATTAATATTGATGAATAACAATATTAAGTGAATAAAACCTAAGATACTCAACTAGATACTTAAATATTTTAAAGAAATCAATTTTATAACATTTAAATAAAATTGGAATGACAATTAAGTAATGATATCTGGATTCTGCATGTGATAACCAAAAGGAATTTGCTAGACAGCATTTGAATATGCGATTCAATATGCAATCGTTTGTTAAAAATACATAATAGTGGTGGGTGTTACCCCACTTACCATATTTACCTAACCTTAATTTTGCACATTGGAAAATTTCCATAATTGAAAATTTTTCAAAAACATAGAATGTCCAAGGATGCGCGTGTCTGAATTTTTTAATGAGAAGGACGAAAAGTTTTACAATAAAAGAACAAATAAATTACGAAAAATGGCAAGAGATCGTAGAATAAAACGGTGCATAGATATATCATTATTTATAGGTATGTATTATATAAAGATACTAGTACCTACTTATAATTGTATTATAGTTGTAGCTTTATGAAGTTAACAAATTTTGCCTATTTATAAATAATATACGATTTTAAGGACAACTGAAGAAAAAGTGAATTAAGTGAAAATGCAAAATGTAGAATGCGGTATGTTCCACCTCTTTTTTACTACAAGCAATATTTTTAAACTTGCTTCCAGTTCTACCTACTTTTAAGTATCACTGACTACACAGTTATGAGTATAGATATACATATGTATGCATGTATGTATATGTTTACCACAGTACGTATTACGCATGCGTGCACAGATATAAGAGTGTAAATGAAAAGAGAGGATAGAACACACGAGCGAAAGAACGCAGCATCATATCCACTTTTAGCAACATTGCTCATTACAGCTGACATCAGCTGTATTGTATTCTCGTAGCTTTCTTACCTTCCTGTTTTCCATTACATTTATTTTGTTTTGCTTTCAGGAATTATTCGGAAACGAAATTTTCAATTAAACAAGTAACAAGTACTATATGTTAATTTAAACTTTCACATGCCACGATATTCCACCTGTTTCCTTATCTAAAATCAGAAAAAATCTAGAACAAACTTTATCCGACGTAAACAATATTTTTGGTTTGAATAATAACTTTAAACACATATATATTTGACTCATATCGCGAGTCAATTAGTTAATTTCATTCGTGGAAACATCTTGTGACTCACAGAAATGCGTATTGATCTACATACATACGTATACATACATACGTATACATACACATGTATGTACATTGAGATTGTTATAAGGACAAGAATATTGTACAAAGCTAAATCGGAAATACATTGAATGCTAATTAAAAGAAATATCTTTTTATAAAATTTTATTCACTGTCTGTCATATTGCTGAACACTGTAGCCATATTTTGTAAATACAAATCACAATTATTTTCAAACGATGAATCATTGTTTTTGGAATCAACTCCAAACGAGAGAAAAGGATAAAGTAAAATTCCAAGACGATATAGACCTGGGAAGTAAGAATGCTCATTACCTGTGAGAATAAAAATCTATCTAAGTGTAGCGTAGGTGGTGATGCTGAATCGATGTTGGTATTGGTTAGGTGCAGCGTCTATGACATCATCGATGGCGTAATCATCAAGACTACGATCCATGACACAGATCAACCGGTTGAAAAAGACAATGGCGTTTTGAGGAGACAAACCTTCTCGTTAATTTACAATAAGAAAAATAATTTAATTCCTTGCAATGATACTTGTAATTACAATGACACAACTTCTAAACATTTCAATGAACTTCAGCAACCGTCTTGAAATTTAATAACAATAATAAAATATTTTATTACACTTCGTGTCCTATAATATACATATTGTACTCATGTATACAATATGTATATATACAACATGTATTTCATGTACAATGAAAGCTACTGTTACTCTTGCTAGAAACTGTGCACCTAAAATTTCATCGAATTTCAATTTTCATAGTTGAATAAAATCATTTACTTTCGTAAGCTTTTCATTTCCTTGCTTTTCATCCAATAAATACACTAACGCTTACTGATGGTAATAATTATTTAATAGTATTTCAAACTATATAGTTAATCTAGAGGTAATTATAGTCTCATTGGAAGAATAAAAAGGCGATTATATATCTTTTTATGTAGCTCCGTAAATCAAATCAATAATTAAGTTTTTAGATTCTACTTGCATATCGACATAATATAGATACAAGTAATTTTACATGACCTTTCAACATTTTACAAAGAGTATAATTCGAGTGTGTGTTCCCAAAGGTTTAGAAATTTATTATATAGAAGATCCTCTCTCTAGATTCGTTTTTCATTAAATTAACATAGTGGTGCAATCTATAAAATAGGATCGCTTGAGAAATGAATATTTCAAAAATATGCATGTACGTACATGTTCAACAATATTTATTTTTAATAAATCACTAGTCACTATTATTAACTTTAAAAGAAAACAATACTGAAGTGAGTGTAAAGAATGCTTCCTTTATTTATATTACGTAATTAATAAAATATTATTAACAAAATATTGTATAGTTATCAAGTGCGTAGTATAAACTATGTGATAATATATATTTATGATATTTATATAAAGTTAAGTTTAAATAAAAGATATAAACTTGATCTGAAAAAAATAAAAAGAAACATCACAAAGTATAAAAAATGTTAATTCACAAACACACAAAATAAGCATAAATAAACAAATGACAAAAAAGGAATACCTATCTTGTTGACAACTGAAACACAGAATTGTGCTTATTAAATATTTGTATTATTGTTCGGGTAATTAAGAGCAAACATTATGTAACTAATCATAAGAGATCAATATAACTCAATCGTATTGTTAATTAAAGAACAACAAATTGAAAACGATTGATAAATATTATATAGATGTTATATTGATTTTGTATTATCACTATGTTGTTCATCGATTTCAACAAATTAATTCTGGAATTAACATAATAGTCAAATTTAATCGCGTTATAAATACAGATTTTAAATCAATGTCACATGTATTGAAGTTATATCTTAGTAGCCAAGTTTCTTAAGCAATTCACAACTTATTTTCACACAGTGAGTCACAAGGATATATTTATAAGTCAGTGTCCAAGAAATTTTATACCAACACTAAACTATGACTTCTAACACAAATCTCACAAATATACAAGTATAACGTTAAAAATAATGTAGAAAAATACATTTCGCGTACTATTTACATTATCTACACACTTAGCTGGAATATAAGAATAATAATATTATTAAGCCTTCCCCATAAAATGGTGTCACAATATGTTTAAAATATACGATAGTTAAATTCTATTATTGAAAACTGTAACATGGAACACGGGTAAATTTAATTTATAAACTTATTCAACAAATAGCACGCAATTTATGCTCACTAGAAAATCATTCAATATTATTTATCAATAATTGATGATAATAATTGATAATTGATCGATAGAATAGTACCTTTGTTACATATATTTTTAACCTTTCAACCTTTTACTTTTCCAGAATATAATATTTTAAGTACATCAGAGATCATATTACGCAAATATCATTAACCTTAATAAAATTGTAACCAATGTATACGTATATTATTCCGCTACAGATAGAGTTTTTAAAGAAATATTTGAGACGTTATTTTTATTTTTTATTTTTTATAAAATGGAAATTAAATCAGAATTTTCATTCTCTGCATTATATTTTATTATTATATTGTACATGTAACAAGTACGTGTAGTAGACTTTGAAGCATGAAAAGCAAGGAAATAATTAAACTTCGAAAAAAATTTCATTAGGAGAAATTAATTAGTTTCGACTTTCAAGTGATGCATCAGATCTTTTTTTAAGTGGAACTGTAAATCCTGTTATGCACCATTCGATGCATTTTTTAATTCTCTACAAAGAATTTGGAAGTATTTGGATCGAAGAATGATTAATTTAAAAGATATTTTAACTTTAATATTCTAAAACTTATCGTATGGAAGATAAGGAAACACAACGCAGTACTTTCTCGTTTATGTTTCTCTTACGTACATGAGTATAAATGAAAACAAATGAAATTATTTCATGAAAGATTAAAGTTACATACATATTTTCTGTCATTTTCTGTCAACTATTAAATTTAATATTATTATTTCATATGTTTAAATGATGAATCCGAAACTAAATCAGTTTTATTATGATACATAAAAAATATACAACTCCAATAACGAAAAAGAAAACAAAAAAAAGATTCTTACCTAGCAAGATTCAAACCGGAATCCTAAATACTATTGTACATACTACTTATCTATTTATCACGATAACAATTAAAGAACTATGTTAGTTTAATTCAATAAAGGATACACATCACAATTTTTAAATAGGTATCCATTAGCGTGTAATATTTTAGCATTTGATTACATCAATGATCTACTCTATCTACTCTAAATTTAGTTTTGTCCAAAAAGTTCATTCAAGATATGATCTCCTTGTGTGAAAACTATTTGAGATTTTTTAAGGGTTGAGTATAGAGATTTTGTTTATTTCACTAGCTATAAAAAGATAATCTACTAATATTTCAGACATGTTTTGCTTCAAACTTTCGTAATTAATAAATCGAAAATATAAAGTAAAATCTACTTTATTAAACTTCTTTCGTTTATATGAAAGAGCTTTTTCTTGAAAATGTACATATTTTATTACACAAGTTTCACACGAAATATTTCATAAAATTCTTCGTATCATAGAGAATATCGTATTTCCCCTCAATATTTACTTCTTTGCATTAAATGTCTTATTAATGACGAAGTATCTCATATTTCTATCTCAGATATCTTATCTCATACGGCTAACATCTTTCGGGGCAAGAATGTTACAACTATTATATAATTTGAAGGCAATTTATCTATTAATAACCATATTAACAAATGCTACTGCATTGATTTACGTCGATTTGGAAAAGGTCAAGTTTTCTTGCTCTTTTATTCACACTGTCTTTGTACAAACATTACACTAATAACACAATTTAGTTTCTTACTATTCATAAAAGTTAAAATAGATACATAGATATTAATTTTGCAACAAATATACATAATAATATACATAATTACATGTAATGGTTATGATATCTTTATTAATACAGGTATGAGAAAAGCACGCACTTTCTATAATTAAAAACATACTAACGATACAATATTGTTAATAATTTATAGAATATAAACCAGCAAGAAGAAATGTACTTTCAAAAATATTTGACTAATTATTATCACATTTCAGTATTGAATCATGCTAAAAACATCTGGATATTACATTATCTTTTACATAATTAAATTAAACATACATATACATAAATATTTCTTTTACGTCTATATAAAGAACATTAATTTATGTTGTATAAAAATAATATTAATATAAATTAATCTTAAATGCAAATTGAATTAACTGGCACAAATATATATTTTCACCACGAGAAGCCGAAAATTTTATTACCATGATCACCGACTATCGACTTTATTCTCTTACTTTCATTTTTCAGATTTTCGAATATTTGACTTGTATTTATCGTTAATATTTATTGCTTTTCATTTAATTTTTAAGAATTTCTAATAATCTCTAATCATTTTTATTTAACATTTTCATAGTATAGAACTAATAAAATTTTATATTTCATGTTAGTCTACTTCTAAAAGGAATACATTTTATATATGAATAAAATATAGAGAAAAATAGAGAAAACAATCTCTTCACACTATATACAATATGAATTTTGCACAAGTTAATCTAGAAATCATAGTACAGATTACAAATGGAATCAGAGTGATTCTATGACACAAAATAAGACGGAATTTAAGAAGGATGAAACTGTGCTGCGGGTTTCATTTTTAAGAAAATTAAATTTTCGGAATTAGTCAAATATTATTTGACTAATTCCCAATAGAAGTGAATTATTGACTACAGGCTATCTTACATACGAAAATAAATTGAAAACGGACAATGCAAATTTTTCGCTTATAGCCTTTCTTTTTTTTCAAAAATTAGATTAGAATTAGTTTACTAGATGACGGAAAAAAAAATTGTCGAAAAAATTGCAATTGATCGAAATCGCGAAGAAAAAGGTAAAAATCATTGTTTTCAAGATTTTTATCTGGGTTTGTAATAAAAATTTAAACAATACATTTTAAATGCATATATATATATATATATATAAGATATCAGAATCACACTGACGTCTCGAAGTTCCAACAACTATAGATGTTGAACCTGCTTCGCTTTAACTCGAGGCGAAGATGACCGACTAAGACTGAGTACAGTACGGGAATATACGGTTTGGTATAATGACCCAAGTAAACGTGTGTGAGTGCACGCCCAACTCAAGGCAAGCAGAAAGATTGACGAAGAGAAGAGCGAAGAGTGCCGCTTGGAAACGGAGACGGTAGAGAATTCCTTTCACCCTACCTACTTTTCGAAGCTTAAAGTAAGAGACTCGAATCGAATGGAGGGGGGACGGATGGTGGATACCAAGGAGGATATGCGCAAGAAGGGTGGAGAGTGAGTAAAACGGAGGGAAGGAGAGTAAAAAATATTCAAGAAAGATAAAGAACGAAAATTGTGGGAGTGAAAAAAGAAGGTTAAAAGGAACAGGGGACATAATTGAGCGAATTTATATTCGAACAAAACAGAAAAATTAAGAGATGATAATTGCACCGCTTGAAAAATACGAAATTTTTCCTTTTTCAAATAAAAACATAACAAAAATCAACCCAAAGAATGGAAGAAAGCAGGAGGAAAAAGAAATAGAAGAAAAAGAAGGAGAAGAAGAAGAAGAAGGAGAAGAAGAGAAAAAAGAAGAAAAAGGTTAAAGACTAAATTCACACGAGTGAGCAAACGAACAAGTGAAGGAACGAGGAGCAAAATAACAGAAGAGAGACGGAGAATGACGAGAATGGAACGAAGACGAAGTGGCACGAGCCCGTTGGTGGATGCCATGCGGCATGAAGCGAACTGCAGGTCAATCCGGTCATCGGCCCCTATGTGTTCCCAAGGGCCACTGTTAAGGGTTTCATGATATTTCTCTTTTGCCTAAATCTTCGTCCCATCATTCTATAAATCGTTTCTTTGCACGTACGTACTAACGCATTTTAAAATAACGATAACCTATATCACCGTGTCAACCTATAAATCGTATATCACAAACTAAATTTATTCAGCATAGTTTATTCTATTGATCGATTAATCGCAGGTGCATCAATTAAATACAATCGGTGTTTATTTATCTATTATATGTAGTTAAAAAGATTTGTATAATTAAGATTGTCTAATGAACGAAAAGTTATGTAATGTAAAACAGATATATGGGAACAAAAATAAATTTAATCAATTTGATAAGTTTCATTAATGCTTTTATCAATAAAAATTGTATTAACAAATTTCATTGAGTCATTACCATATATTATTATCAATACTGAATCAGTCAACATTGAATCACTATTATGTATTATCAATATTAAATCAATCAATCACTATACTAAATCACTATCAAACGTTATCAAAGATTCACAAAATATTATACCATTTGTTATATTATATTATTAATTGGTATGTTCTGTTTCTAGACACATTCTATAGGTATCTTTTGTTAATTTTAAAAACAAACAGCAAGTTTTTCATTATAATTTTTAAAAGCGTTTACACTTATATAAACGCTATTGATAATGAGCTAAAATTCATAATAGCCAGGAAAATATCAAAATTTTATTGTACGTATATTACTTTCATTAAGAAATTATCACATTTTTATATGTTACCTAACAATTGCTATATGCATAGTATATATGTATATAACTGAATATTCTTGCAAGCAAAGATTTCATTTTTAATGAATATTTATTAACATGAATAGAAGAATTAACTAGGTTTATATTTCTAGTATTTAATATGAGTATATTATATTCTAAAAATTTAATATATTAATTAATAGCAATAACAAATAAAGATTACTAAATAGAAACGCATAAATATGCATTCAATATGGATAATTGTTGATTTAAAAAAGCTAGCTAGATAGACTGATAGCTAATGTGCATGATAAACGTATCACCATATGTGTATAATGTACGCTACATTCACAGATACTTGAGGAATCTATATATGGCAAGCTTACGGAACAGCCTATATATTATATATACGTGCGTAAGAACGTATACGGTGGTCTGGTCTCCACGACATAGACATAGGCATAGACGAAATGACGACATGACAGGTCGACCACGGTGAGGACTGCAAAAGTGGGGGCGCGTAGACATTTCCTTATTTAGAAACGGAGAAACGTCTTTGCTTAGTGGAACAGCTACTGCGAGGGATTTAATAAAATTTAAAAAGGTAACCTTCTCTTATATGTATAAGAATGTAGAAGTAGATTATTTAAAAGCAGCTACAAAGAAAGGAAACAAAAGACGAAGTGCAAACAATACTTTGAAGAAATGTTGACTATTATTATTGACGATGCAACAATAAATAGCTAAATAAATAAATATAATAATAATAGTGAAATAAAACATAATTAATGGTCATAATTAATATTAGAATAATAATAATTCCATTACAATAAAAGAAGCAAACAAGTTACTAAATTATGACAGATACGCTGGTACGGTTATGAATAATATTTAAATAAAATACATATTACCTGTAATAGATTAAATTGTTTTAAAAATTTATGAAAAATATAGTTATCTATATATTATTCCTTTCTTATCGTTAATATCTTAACTTGTTCCTTAAATGAACTAATATACAAAACTTTGAACATCATAACTATTTATTCACACAATACGACATTTTTTTTAATTTTGACCATTCAAATCTATTAATTTCTGCATACGAAATACGTATGTAATTCTCGATATACATCTATAAATATGTATATAGACATAGAATGTCAGATATATGTACTTTCAATTTTCACTACACTACTCAATTCACTACATTTTAATCGTAATTTCATTCACAATACAATACACTCCTATAGATAGAATCGCATTAATGTTTTCAGATATTATTCTCATGTTTATAATGACTTTCTAAATGAATGAACCTGAAAAAAGATATTTTTAATGTTTAATAAAATAACTATTATCCGTATTCGTACATTCAGATAAGGAGTATAGATATACTTAATAATTAAATTTAAAATATATACTTATGTATTAAATTTTTATATTATGAAAAATTCTTATGTTTAACATATCTTCTCGTTCGTGGTTTCAAGTAATTTGGAAGAATTTAATGTTCACGTTAAGCAAACAATTTTCATCATATATTTACATAAAATAAATATGTATCTCGAAAAATTAAAAAATCAGAAAATTGTTTATCTTATTTATAATAACAATGAGATAACATTAAAAAGAGAAACGAATTAAGTCGAATAAGTATAATGACGTTTAGAAGGGAATATTATAGAAAGATCATGATATAATGATATAGCTATTTCAGAAAAATATTGTACTTATATACCTATGTATATCAAAGAAAAAATAAAAATTCTATTTTTATTTTGGGTGCAATCTAAGTTCAACTCTAATATTACATATCATTTAATTGTTAATATTCAAATTAATTGTAGGAATTTTCTGATTATCTGATTATAATTTTACATTCATATTCTTACGTTTAAAATAATATTCGGCGTTCGCCCAAAAGATTTTTGTATAAAATTTTCTAATTACGTACAACATATTACGAATAAAACTTCACCCATCTAAGGCGTATTTCGTAAAATAAATGTCGATCATAAAGAAATAGTACCTTTCTAAATATTACAAAATGTTAAATTTAGTTATATTCATTTATAAAAAAAGTATTATGACTCTATATTAATTTAAACTTTTGTTCTGTATCAATAATATTAAAACCGATTATAACTTATTACAATGATCTAAAACGCATAGGTGTAGTACAACGTACATATGTATATGTATATGTAAACTATATAAGTTTGCTAATCGTCATTTAATATATTATATAGATCCACCACTTGTAATTTAATACTTCACTAACAGTTATCGGAGATTTGTCACAACAACTTGTTATCAAATGATTACGATCTTATGTACTGTTGACATTAAGCGCGTGGTACACTTGAAATCTCCACATTATAAAGTGGTTATCATATCAGATAAAATTTATTTAAATGTAAATCGCTATTACGGTCGAAAACCTTAAGTATTTAGGTAATCCAACGACATTAGAAGAAGTTAAGAATGAACGGGATTAAATATATCAGTGGAAAAAATAGTAATATCTTTCTGTTTCGGTAAGTATTTATGTAAACTGTGCATACGTACGATATCGACCGCGATCGCTAACGGGTATGTGTAACCTCTTCGCTGAAGTAAAAGGAAGAGAAGTAAAGAGGAACAAAGAAGAAAGAAGGAATGCGGCCGCTACCGCCTTTGCAACCACTGCTGTCGCTATTGCTGCTGTCGCCTTGCTACTTATCATTAGGACATACTAAGGAAAACAATCAGAAGAGAAAAGAAGAGTAGAGTCTTTGCAATCGTCTCCTGATACTCTAGTGATAGCTGCGAGTACGAACATTTGCCATTCAACATGCTAAGCATATCAAAGGAAAACAAAGAAAGTATAAATACGTGGTTCTCTGCTTTCGAGGAAATCGTTTCTTCTTCACCCACCTTACTTCCCTTTTGTCAACTAATAACACACACACACACATACACTCTTTCTCTCCATGTTTCTCATTGGATGTATTTACGAGAAATTGTACTTGCTCATGTATGTATTTCTATTTTTATATACAGACCATCGTTTCAGCGTCTTTTTCATTAAAAGCTAATTAATAACCTGTCATATACTGCAAATTCACTATACGCAATTACACAAAATTAAATATATGTATATACATACTTATATATTTGTTCGTTCGATTAATGTCAGGACAAATAATTTAGATATTTTTGAATAAAAATAGTAACACATAAATATCAATTCTAGTTACTGATTTCACCAGTTGTATTATTATAGTGAAAAGAATATAATTTTTGTGAATATATAGAAACAATTTCTAAAATTTATTTAATCGAATAAGTATAAATGTCGTATATCAAGCTTGGAAACATTACACATATACCTATTTATTTAGATTATACTAAAAATCTATGCCTATTGAAAATCAAATCAACCGGATATTACAGTGTTATTCGTTAAATTTTATGTCAATTTCATTAATAGTAATGAGCGCAAATATAGGTACTATGCAAATCGCAAACAGAAAAAATTTGATCAAATATAAGGACAATTTCATAAAATTTCATTACACAAAATGTTAAACATCAATTAGGATGTAATAAATTCTTTAATACATTTATTGAAAACATTGGAAGTTCTTCACTACTACATTTGGTAATTATTAGTAGTAGCAATCGTTAAAGATACATATAAGAAGACTATTTACATTTGTAACTTATTATGGCTGATTATGGTCGTGTTTTAATGTTTTGAATACTTGTAAACAGATCAGGTCAAGTGCAAGCAAGAAATTGAATAACAGGGAAACAGTTACCGGAGAGAACGAATAGTGAAAATGAGAATGTGAAATATATAAGTTTACTGGAAGCTTACTTATCGACAAGCTTTAAACGAAACAAAAGTAAAAGATATGAAAATATTATTGGTATAGTCGACCTTAATATATGTAAGTACACACCAATGTTAATCTCTAAAACTATCGCTTCTCACTTGCTTGAAAAGTTTTATGTCTGCGAAAATATATTGATTGAAGATGCAATAGCAAAATATAGCAGTGCCCTTTATAATCATTACTGAAATTAAATCGTTACTTAAAAATGAAAATAATGCAAATGAAGATTAAAGAAACTATTCTTAATGCATTGTTTTAATGTTTATATCTAACTTACATACTTCATTAAAATCTAGATAGATATATTTGATGTAAATGAGATTATCAGAATACATATAGATAGGAAAAGCTCGATTTCCTTGAAGTATGTATGAATTGTTCCGTGAGATGTGATACGACACTAATCAATCTATTATATTTGAGACCGTGTATGATTTCATACGTTTCCATTTGAAATGATTAAGCACAACGACCTAGTAGCAGAAGAAAACTAGACCTCGTGTCTGTCCAAGTTTTCGCTAGACAGTTTCGAAAGGACGCGCTTGACAACGAGTTCTATTCACGCCACTAGGTCACCGAGAAAACTTGCTACGTCGTGTTCGAAATAGATCTTTCGAATACGATTGCAATACGGTTGAGCCATCATGAACTATGCATTACGATGAACAACATTGTGCAGAGACTCCAGGTCTACATCATAACGCGTTATGACATGTTTGCTTTTTTTAATTTCTCGCTAATTTTCTTTCACTACGTTTAATACTACATGTCCGTCCTCTATTGTAAACTAGTTCAACTTTTAGCAGGCAAGAGAAGTTTAGGTCGGAGAGAAGCTCTGTATAAAATCCGTTAAAATCCTTGTTGAAAAGATTGTTTAGAACATGTAACAGAAGACTAAATGCGTGCAATGCAAACCGTACTTTCGTCTGAAGGCGTCGTACACCAGAGCACAGATAGATGCGTCCAAATCATATACGTATTATCAGATTTTCTAATCCTATTAATTGGAGTTGATGTTGTATTACTTAAAGTTGCACCAACTGTCAAAGATATTAGCGATAACTTCTTGTGTTAAAACAACACAATATATAATAATATAAGGATATATAATATTCTAAATTTTGCTAAAGGCTCTAATATTTTGAGGCTGTTAGCAAGGCGTTGTTTGTCGATTTTTTTTCTTTTTTTTTAATAATATAATTTAGTTAACGTAGCAAGTATACTTATATAACAAGCATAATATCTGAACAAAATTATTGATGAGAGCTTTCTCGTTTATGAATTGATATACTCGTACAA
Source organism: Bombus pyrosoma (assembly GCF_014825855.1). Taxonomy (NCBI): domain Eukaryota; kingdom Metazoa; phylum Arthropoda; class Insecta; order Hymenoptera; family Apidae; genus Bombus; species Bombus pyrosoma. The sequence goes on from NC_057780.1 coordinate 14,363,904, forward strand.
TACTTAAGATATGTATGAAATATGAATCAATATAAAGAATAAGAAATGCATAAAATTGAATTTTGAACATTAATCAATGAAATATCATACTAAACTGAATCGAAGAAGAGAAGAATAAAATGAATTTCTTTGCATCAACAGGACTATATCCTTGTAGGAATGCGCGAGATCAGAGAGCTTTCGCAAAACCGGTTCTTGTCGTAAACGTCATTTGACACATTTCCTGTGAAACAGTATAAACGACTCGAATGCACATACGCTTTAAATAATGTTATTTTCAAGCAAATCAAAAATAACAAAGAAGCTTTCACCTGATTTTCCAAATATTGAGTGAAAAATCTATACATACATTTGTTTGTTATAGTTACTAAAATAATACATTTAGAACTTTATTATAGTTATTAAAATAACACAAGATAACACAAGTATTTAGCTGCAAAAATGACAAAAATTACTTTTAAATTTATTATTTTTCTATATGTAAATCACATACTACGAAGTAACTATGTATCTGCTATTTACAAACGCAAATACAAGTTACAATCACAAATAATAGGAATCTATGATTGTAGGCACTACCAGAACTATTACTTACAAAGTTACTTTTAAACACTAATCATCATGATTTATGTTAAATAAATACGAATATTGCCAATTATATAATTATTATATAATTATAGTATAAAAATAAATATACATTCCCTTTTACCATAAATACCAAAAATATAGTAAATGATTGTTTCGATGCAGTAATAATATGCCCTTTAGGTATGGGTTATGTATTTTCCTTCCGAGAGTTAAATGCTCGTATTAAGTATAATTTCACTACTGACAATATGTCACGATAGAAAAATCATTTTATAATTTCTTGTGTATTAAATTATTCAATTAGATTCGCTGAGAATATGTTTGCGTATACACGACATGTTTGCAAAATGACACATATAGTAAAAATACTAAAAACATGAAATATTTATTATTTCTTAGACCGTGCCTTTCGGCTTTGGACGAACTTTCGGTTTTACATCTCTTATACCTATTTCGCTTCTTATATATTTACCTCCCCTTTTATCCACTCTATTGTAAAACATGAAATAAATATTGACAAAAATATTTCGAAAGATATTAAAGTATTTTAGAAAATATATAAACAGTTGCTCATTCATAAAATGATATTTCATAATCAGAAGGTATTATTTCCAAAGTATGGTTTTTGTTCAAGTTTTAGGCACTTAAAAGAAGTTAATTCATAAAGAAACCAAATAATAATTTAACCAGATATACAGAAAATATATATTTTACCTTATAATTCGTGCTTTATTGTAATAACAGTGCTATTAAATTATATGTATTTCCACGTGACTCATGTTTCAGTAATTTAAAGAGAAGTCAAAAATACAATAAGCCAAGTTTTCAACACAAACTCCATATATGATATATATATATAAGTATGTATACTGAAATTACGTTGTACGAAGGAACAAAAAATTCATATATATGAATATGAATCGTCTTGAAGCCACATTGATTAATAATGAAAGTTGACAATTAGAATTATGAACATAATTTTTTAAAATTTGACTTAGAGCGTAGATAATATTATTTACGCCATGCCCATGAGCAAAATGAGCTTATGAAATTAAGTCATTTACTTGAGAATTACTTACTACTTGAGAATTGAACGTAAATCGTGTATCCGGATAATGAAAATTGACATTTGCAAAAAACCGAATTGATCAGTTTCCCTTTTAAGTGGTTCATATATTGGAACAAGTATATATCATAAAATCGCACATATGAAGTGATAATAGAATTTAGAGACACAATTTACAAACCAAAAATACGAAATAATTCATGTGTAGACTGGATGCTTAAAATTTTCTACATCCAGGATATTACATATATCTCTTTCTTCATCTTCTAAATTACTAACTTTAATTTACAAACTTTTCTTATTTCCCAATGACATATAATATTCAAATGTACAATGCACAAGATAAATTTAATATATCGTCGCCCTGGTTCGTAATTAGTCCTAACTCCATTTTTCAAGAAAACAAGGAATTGATTAATTCATATAAGTACGTATGTCTCATTATTATAAGGAATACAGTTTGGTGATAATGCGATGAAAATTCCAATTAGAAAGCAATAAATATTCAGTTCTGTTAAGCCTAACATCGCACAATAATATAAACATCATAAACTTTAGACTAAGTTTTCTTAGTTTATAAAGTAGTGGAGACAGAATAGTTGAGAACTACATAGAGCGGCGATATGTTACGATATATTAAACAATTTACTAGATTTTATATGAAAATTTACGAAATAGGTTTCTTGTCTAGAAAAAAACTGAAAGCACCGTAAACGTGTCTGCATGTGTACAGTGCATACACGTACGTGACGCGCGCACAAGACTGTCTAAAAATAGAGAGTGAAAAACTATTCTCCAGAATGGTTGATACGAGTGAAGCAGATTATAGAGAAAACACATATTAACGAGCAAGAGAAACGCAAACATAAAATACGGGCGTGAGCAAACTGTGTACTACGAATTTTCCATAATCCATGGCATTAGTAGATTTGTATAGTTGATTTTCAGAATGACAGTTTCCCCACCCGTTATTTCATATCTTGTTTCCTCAATCGTATGCAATAATTCTGAGCCAGGCTGGCGGAATGCCGAATAGACTAAATCGAATTATGTCAAGATTAGTAGAATCGATCAGTTATGTATACGGATCGTAAGTCACATGAAATTGTAAGTTACTTTGATCAACTTACATTGTATAAGTTAATTTCCTGTCCTTCTCGCTCCGACGTAGAAAATTGGAAAAATAAAGTGAACGGCAGGCTCGAAGACACGAAGAGCAGACCGGGACGCGTAACACGTGACACATGATCGAGATACGATGTTTGCGAGCAGTTCGTTGCCGATTATGGGAAACTACGAGGTAACAAGAACCGGTATCTCAGGCATGAACAGCGTTCCTCGACACGACGCGACGCGACGTTGCGTATTTTTTTCGCGTGCGCGAATGCCGTAGCGAAATCCGTAAGATCTCAGAAACTATGGCGAAAGTTTCACAGGCATGTAGAACATGCTTGGACCGAACTCCAAGTATGAATCGCTGTGGGCGTTAATCATGCAACCAAAGTAAGGCGTGTCGCGAGTGAAATGATGCATTACCGAAGGTACAGAAGATATTAGTGGATTAATGGTTGCTTACCTTCGTCTAGTAGGCGCTCTACATGTATGAAGACATTAGGGAAAGCAGCTAACTGCTTTCGATCTTTTAGTAACTGTGACAGGTAGTCCGCTATACTCTGCGTCGTCGTGTTAGTATTATCACACATCGCAATTACTTGATTACTCCTATGGCGGTCACGCGAAAATAGAAAAAGATACAAAAACAAAAAAGGTATTGCAAAGAGAGGGAAACGGAAAGAAAAAGTGATCGTTAAACGTAAACGAGCAAGAGACAGACGACGTTGCAATTAAGATTCAAAACAACAGTAGTCCTTTCACGTTTTTGTTTTGCACAACGTTAACGCTGATTTTTCAATTATTCACTATTATATCACTTTGCCTTTTTATTTTTCGCACAATTATCTCGTAATTAATACAACTCGCTGTTCGTGCGTCGCGCCTTCTCACTCGTGGTTTCTCTGGCGCGCTCCTCGCATACGTCGCCACGATTGCGTTACGTTTTTAGAAATAGCGGAGTCAGTATACTATGTATAAGAAGGAGAAGGAGGAGGTAAAGGAGGAGGAGGAGGAGGAGGAGGAGGTGGAGGAGGAGAGGGAGAGAAGTATGTAAGAGCGACAGAAACAGGGAGGATAGAAGGAGGGACAGGGAAAGAAGTATCACGCGCGAGAAAGAGAGAGAGAGAGCGAAATTACGAACAAGGGAGAAGAAGCGGAGGAGAAAGGAAAGACGAGGAGGGTTGAGAAGGAAGAGGAGGAGAAGGAAAGGAGAGGAAGAGAGAAGGGGGAAGAAAAAGAAAGAAGGAGGGAAGGAGAAAAAGGAAAGAGAGATAGAGGAAGGGAAAGGCAGGAAAATTAGACACTGAGAGGAAGAGAGAAAGGAGAAAGAAAGAGAGAGGGGGAGAAAGAGAGAGAGAAGAAGAATACAGCCTCTCTCACGAGTTGGATTCTGTTAAGGTTAAAAAGTTAGATCGTAGATCGCGAAATTAAAAACAAACACACGCTACGGGATTCTCGGCTCTACTGCACTATCCGTGCATGTGCCGCGGTGAGCTACCCGTAGATTCCTGAGTTTGAACGCATGCGCAGCACTTGTTTTGCGCATGCGTCGTCCGTGTATTGGTCTTGCGTACCTCTATCGGCGCGCTTCTACCGCCCACTACCATATACGGCCTCTGCGTACGCGCGAGTACTGATCGTGATCGTGAGGTACGCGCCATACCATCACCGCATACAAGTTGGATAATTCAGGGACGTAGATATCTACTAGCATACCCTGCCTCATGCGATCTTTGTGATTCATGAGTCGACCGCCACTCCGTTTCATGAAATTCTTTTTGTTAACGGAACATCACGAAACACGTTTATTCGTATATCCTGCCGTTGTGTGAGGGACTGCCAAAATCAAGGACGTTGATCTATATGTGACCAATCTATTGAATAGGCTTTATTCGCTTAATTACGTGCTCATTACTGAAAGAGAAATGAGAAACTCATTCTCTTCGTATCAAACATTTATATTTACTAACTTTATATACCTTCTTTGGTACTCTAATTTATTTCTGGCCTGCCATTTACGACAAATTTTTCTAAATTCAATAAAATTAGCTGATCATCTAACGAAACACACGTAATGCTTTAAATAAACCACAAGCTAAATATAGATTTCGACTTTAACTCGATATTTTAGAGTCAGTTGAAAATTATTTTGTACGTAAATTTTCGAGACGACAAATTGCATCAAATAGTTTCTTTAATCGTTTAATTAATGACATTTAGAACAAGTATATTTAAGTGTAGTTTTAAGTGTTGGTATGTGTTTAATAATGTTCATTTACAAACCAAATAACAAGGAATTGATTATATAACATATTATTATATATTAATGTATTCTAATCAGGATGCTTAACTTATTGAAGATATTCTTTCATGAATTCTATAAATTTATATGAACTATCAATAAAGCTATTACAGAAAAGATACATATTCGTTTCGATATAATTCGTACAACGTTATTTATGCATTTTAAATATAAACCAATTACTTCTAAAAGAATTTTCGTGTTTATTACTAAAACTGCCGAACAACAAAATAAAAATTTGTTTATTATAATCAAGTAGAAATATGTATGTAGGAACTTTATTGTATTTTATTTTATTTTATTGTAAGTAACAAAGAGTTATCGTTGATTGTATAAAATACACATATATTAAGTTTTAAAAGAATTAAAATATTCTCTTCTTATATTAATGTAATTTAAGAAAAAAGGGAGCGTATAAATTAGTTGAATTCTCAAAAAATTTTTAATGGATATACATATAGCACGAATATATGACTTGTTTTATCATATGCAAAACTCTTCCGATTATAATAATACAGAGTATCAACGCACTCAACTAGATACGTTATAATATCGAAGCAGTATACTTTAGAATGTATAATTAATGCTTCTACCTACTTTCAATTTGCAGCCACGCAATGTATCGTATCATGGATTCGAACTACGCATTGATTGATGTATCGCATAGGAGATAATAATGTAATACCGATTAACAAATAACTACATTTCCTGAACAGGTTTATTAAATTTTTTATGTATAAAAATTATTTTAAAAATAGTAATTTTAGATAATAAAGAAAACGTGATTTTAAATTTATTAATCTTAACATATAAATTTCTTTAATTAACAATCGTAATATAAATATAAATAACAACTACCTTACCGTTATTTTTATTATATGATAATCTACTCTCGCAAACATATCTTTATTAGTTGTTTCATGTGTATATAATAATTCAAAGCAATGAATTATAAAAGTAATTATTTAAATATAAACATTTATTCATTTCTTCGCTTTTTGTTTGCTAGTTTTACCAAAAGAGACACATTCCTTTAATTTTAACAAGTTTTCGAAATCAAATATTCAATACAATTACGCATCATATTAATAATTACACTGTATGAAGTCATTGCACAAAGGGTACTGCCAATTGATCGAATTATTAATGTGATTTTATCTTGCCGTTAAAAATTCAAAAAATATATATTTTTTTTCTTTTCTAGTAAGACTCCCACTAAAATATACCTCATAACAGAGTGTTTACGCTGTTAGTTGCTACCAATTTTTCTATAAATAGTAGATTTGTGAGGAAAAATACAAAAGAACAAGGTTTTACTATTTCTAATATTTAATATTGCACAATGATTTTTCGCGTAAAGACGATACACCAGAAATATTATTAAATCGATAGTTAGCTATAATCTTTTTTACGTTATATGGAAGTACATTACGTTTATTTTTCGATATGTCAATGAAACAAGTTGAACAACTTATGATTCAATAACATTCTATATTTTATTGAAATATAAACATGAAGGAATTTAATGTCTTTTTTCACTGGATTTGGTATCCAAAAAGAATAGATATCGCTGCAGTTATGAAGTTATTCTTTTTTGTAGTTATAATGTCCGATATTGAGAATTTCGTAACCATATTTAGATACTTTATTAGTAAAGTAACTGCAGTGATACAAAATCTCTAAAATATTCTCCTAACATTCATAGCTTTCATTTCTTATATGTTTATAATATAAAAACAACTAAAACTATCCATTTCGAAATAGTTATAACTATGTTGTTACACGTAAACCATAACAAATATAAAAGATAGGAAACTTTATCTTTTTCTACCGTAAATTTATCAATTGCGCAAAAAAAAAGTTGAGAATTAATAGCATAAACACCCTGTATGCTATAATTAAAAATATTGCTTGATTCTATTCTCATCTATGTTTATTCTTGATATTTGTTTATATTATGTTTTTTCAATATAATTACAGCTCTCTTAACAAAATAATTTTATTACAAATTTTGTACTAAGGAAATTTTAGATATGAAAAAGATCAAAATTGAAAATGTAATAAAAGTGAAAAAGTTAAAATCCGTGAATGAATGAATTAAACAAAATTTTATATTACGATTAAAGTTCTTTATAATTGTGCAATGTTTTTTGCATTATCGTTACACAGGATTGTTTTAAATTCGTAAAGGATATCGTAAAGGATATTTATTTATTAATTTCATATGTATATTTTTTATATTGTATATAATTGCATTTGTTTTAAATTTTAATCTAGTATTAAATGACACAATACAATAACCAATAGTTACATATACAAAAGTTCTCAAAATATGTTTGTTTGAAAACGGAACTTCGTATACTGAAAATTTCATTTCACTCATAAATACAATGAATAATAGATAAATTTTATTGTATTTTTTATGTAATTATTTTTATTCTATAATTCTTTCGATTTTCAAACGATGTGTTCACATTACTTCAATGTTTAAATCTACGTGATAAATACACAAAATATACTTAATATTAACATAAATTATATGTTTGCACACATTCATATCGCAAGCTTACACGGAAACTTGGCATGAAACAAAATAAATGTATGACTAATATATTTGTTCAAACCTGGCATTACGTATCAGTATTTAAATTCTGTTGATATTTTATTATTGTCTAATTATTACTATTAGTATATATACAATTTAATATAACTAAAAATACAGCCACATGCAGGATGAAGAGTTATTTGAACTTGTAAGATTAAATTATTTGAAATAGTTATGTTGTTCAAAATATTCCCTTGCTTTTGAAGTAATCAAACGATAATGAAAAAACATTTTATTTAGAAAATAATTTTCACAAACAATAATTTCTTTCAATTTTTATTATAGTCGTTGGACAAGGACTAAAAGATGCATAATATATCAATTAAATATTGGGAAATTTTAACATTGTCCTTGATTAGTTTGTACAAAAATGCTCATTCAAATTGTTTACAAAAATGTGCCCATTTTTGAATAAGAAAAATATGAAAGGTTCAATTTTGTTAATCTATGTCCAATTTTGTACATTATTATATAATGTTACATATGGAAAATTTGAGTATTGAAACCTTTCTCATAGTTTTCTTAAATGTTTGAAATTTATTTTAACTTTGACTACGTTAAGTCGTATAGAATAAAAGAATAGAATAGATATCTACTAAATAGAGGAAATATATATTATTTGATATTATTGGCAATAAATTCTTCTTTACAATTGTTTAAAGGATCATAGGCGATAACAATAAAAGTTAAAAGTAAAAACGTATACCTTATTGAAAAAGTAAAATATATATCGTAATTTTATTTCTTGAAAGGAGAGAAGAGGAATTTTACAAATAGTAATCTATAGAGACGTGACTCAAAAACAGCGATCGATTATAAATTCTGTCGCCTTAGTGTTATCCCACGAGCGTTACCTTTTGTGCCATATCCAACACGCCTACACACATGTATTGGTTAGTATAAAGTAGCGTTGACGTCATACACCATGTGCCATACATGGTACTACTGAGAAATAGCGTGGGTGTCACACATAAAGTATTTCTCTTGTCATTTTTCACCAATCAATAGTTTCTTTTTAGTTGTTTATTTTGTAAGAAATGACAGGTAATATAAATAATTAAAATATATTGGTTATTTTATAATGTGCTTAAGCAGCACCGTCTATATATTATAACATAATATATAATTTATTGCCATCATATTCTAGTGATGCTGAGTACTTTACAATATATTTATTTGAGATACTCTACATCTGTTTACAGTCTTTCATTACTTTTAAATCAATAAGCTATAGTACCATAAGACAAGTTTTACCACTTTTTTTTGAGAATATATTCCGTGTAATTACTTTAAAAACTGTTTCATGGATCATAGTATAATTAACTAGTATGCTATTTATCTTTTAGTAACAAAAAATAAAAAAATAAAATAAAATATTAATATAGCATAATTAAATATTTGCTAGTGTAGCATGAAATAAGAGCTTTACGGATGAATCAAATTTTTCCCCGAATAAGTTAACTTTATTTAAATCTAACCTAATTTAATACAGCTGTAAAAAATATTATAATATATCTGAATGGATTCTATATCTCTATATTATACTTCATACTGTGATAATAAAATAATTATATATAGTAATAATTATTGTATAGTTTTACAAATTGCAGTATACATAAATAATTCATTAGTTACCATTTAAAATACTCTTACAAACAATACAACTATTCCAGGAAATAAATATCCACACATGTCTTATTTGTAAATTTTGTAATATTTTATACAAATCTTGCATATTGTACAATACCTTAAAAAGGTAAATAAAGAATTTTTTTATGAAATATATTTTATTTCTATAAAATTAGGTAAATTGTATTTTGCATTTTATATAACACAATCAATTTAAAAGTTAGACCGTGATTTAAATTTAGAGTATCCATAACCGCCTCCACCTAATCTTTTTCGTGGTCGGGAATTTTTACTTACTCCCACTTCTATAATGAAATAATGTTAAGGAAGCAATTTTTCTGCAATATTTGTATATATAAATGCAGCTAGCAGGTACATATATGTAATCTAAATAAAAATATATAAAGAATAAAAAATTTTCTGCACATTATAAAAATATAGCAAATAAAGAAAGAACATTTTTAACATTTTATATAATCGAAATCTAGTTTTCTGTGCATTGTACGCACATACATATAGTAAATGAATATAGTAAATACGCAAATTAAACATTAAAATATTAAATATTATTGAAAACTCAATAAGAGACTATATTAAAAAGGATACTCAAATCCACAGCTGGTGGAACCACAAACCCAAAAGATTTTGCGACCTTTGATAAGTCCAGGGTTTCAATATCAAAAATTTGTTTCAAATGATGAGAATCATATGCCCTCACATATGCTTTGAAGGCTTCTTTTGCTGACATATTTAAAAAATAATTCTTCGAAACCAATTTTTCAAGCTAAAACAGATGAAGAAACACAATTTAATTATTTCAATGTAGCGCACTTCAGATAGTCATAACTGTATTGAAACAATGATTAGAATTACTTTAAAACAACAGAAATTAATAATAAGAAGTATTAAATTTAATAGCATCATACATTATTAAATATCTCTAAATTTTTATAATTTTTATTATGAAAAATTACGGTTTAATGTAAAACAAATATAGAAGAAACTCATTTTTTTGTCACACACATTTTGTTTTTTCTGTGCATTCAAAATGTTAGAGTAAAAGTGATTTATATTTATAGATGGAAATAACAGAAGAATTCAATTTATTTTAATCTGAAATATTGTAAGTGATACTTAAAGTATCCAATTTGTGTAGTTAATTTACATTTTTAGCTGTCTTTGCATTTTATAGTTTACAGAAAATGTTTGCACACACAATTATTACGTATCCTTTACCCATGACTTTTAAAAAAAGAAAACTAAAAAAAGCTTAGAGTAATACAGATATATATATACAATTATATTATTTCTTATCTTATTATATTATTCTAATTACCTTTATATATAGATGTATTAGAAGAACTTACAATACATTAATTTAATTAATAATATATATTATATAATATAATATATATTGTATATATATTATTCTACCATAAAAATAAGGCCAAAATTGGAAAAGAAAAGAATATTTTTTATACTTGGTGTATAGACACCATATATTAGTAATAACCATGATACACATGTTGTGTATTTTAAGATATAAGGCATAATTCATTAATTATGAATATATCAAAAACTATTAACTTCCTACATTTACCTAAAATGGAACATAATCATTCTTTTTTTGACAAATTCTACAAAATAACTTTGCAACAAAATTGAATAGAATTTAGATATTATATTTCGCTATCTTCATTTTGTGAAGTTTTAATATGGATTTATGGATTGCTGTACATAAAATATTTCCAATTCTATAAATTTTTAGTTAAAAATTAAAAATGAAAATATGTATATTTACCTGTAATTGAATATCAGCAATTTTATTCCATGAAAAATCAAATTCGTTTACAGGTACTCTAGCCTGTTTAAGATAACGGAGAAAACCAAGTTCCTCTGGCCTTAAAATTAGTAACGCATGACCGCTGCTACCTTCTCCTCGAGCTGTTCTACCAACACGGTGAATATATTCCTGCAACAGCATTTAGTTATTATATTCATTATCAATTTAATAATGTTTGCATTATGTTACATTTAATTTAATTTGCCTTAGGATCATCTGGAGGATCATATTGTACAATCCAATCAACAGCTGGTATATCAAGACCACGGGCGGCCACATCAGTACAAAGGAGTATACCAGAAGACGCGTTACAGAATTGGAAAAATGTTGTTGTTCTCTTCGTTTGTTTCTGTTTCCCCTATTAAATAATTAAAATATGTAATATAAAACTGTTAGGTGTCAACTAATTGAAAGTATTCCACACTGTACCGTACATGTATGCTTAATACTGGCAAATCAATGTAATTTAGTAGTTCATGATGATATTTGACTGACATACATGAACTGAAGAAAACCATAACCTTTTTCTTTCTGTTCTTTTTTAAAAAAGTAAATAAAAGTAAAAATCTCTTTTCACTGGGGCACACAACATAACCCTGTTCTAAACCTTCTACTGTTGCCTTTTCCTTATCATCATCAACACCGACATAAACTGGTTCTTTTTTTAGAGCTAAAGTTGTTAACATTTCCGTTTGCTTGGTTTGTGTTGCACTAAACAACATTGTTAATCTCTTTTCTACAATAAAATATGTATATATTCTTTATCATTATCATTATTTCTGCTACAAAAATATGAAAGATTGAACTAACTTGGTAAAATGTTAATAATTTGTTTCAGTTCTTCTTCAAAACCAATATCTAAGATACGATCAGCTTCGTCAATAACCAGACATTGAAGATTTTTATACAAAAAGTCTGCTGTATTTTGTAGATGATCCAATAATCTACCAGGGGTAGCTACGATAATATTAATTCCTTTTACAAGTTTTTGAGCTTCAGTTTGTCTATTAGCACCCCCCATTAGTAAACCATATGTATGGTAATGATATTTCATTAGTTCTTTTAAAACTCCAAATGTTTGCATAGATAACTCTCGTGTTGGAGATATAATAATACAACCTGTGCCTAAAAATAGTAATATAATGAAATACTTACATCCCAAACATTTTATTTATATTATTAACATACCATTGCGAGGCATAAATTTCAATTTATAAATTAATTCAACAGCTGGTATTAAAAATGCTAAAGTTTTCCCAGATCCTGTTTTTGCAGAACCCACTAGATCTCTTCCTTCTAGTAAAGGAGGAATAGCTTTTGCTTGTATTTCTGTCATGTTTGTAAAACCCATGTCTTCTATTGCTTTTAAAGTGTTTTCACAAACAGATTCTGCTAATACCTTAAAATTCGTATCATTTGCTATCGTTAGACCCATTGCAGATCCAGGTACTGCAAAAATGAAAAATAAATCAAATTAATATATAATTAATATATAATGTATTAATATGTAATATTAATATATAATATTAATATATAATTCACAATTTCTAAACTTCTCCAATTGTCTTTTTGAAAAAAATTGACATATAGTATTATCTATCTGTTAATTAATAATAAATTGCAATAATTATGATTTTTAAAATATATGTATATATTTTTCTGTATTAAAAAAGAATTGATGATCTTAATTCTCTTAAATGAATTCATATACTTTTAATATGATATTCTCTATCAAAAAGTTCCTTCCCAGATTCTAAAAGAATATTAAACAAATTTAATAATAATCATTTCCCCATTGTATTGACATTTTTAATTGACATATCCAGTTCTTTAGTCACTTGTCAAATAAATGAATACGATTAACGTGAAAGTGATTTAATCCTTGGATAATATCATCCTCATTTGTAATAAGTCTTTTGAAGGAAATTTATCACACATGACCAAAAATTGTTCAAAACTATAAAAAGATCTTATATAGGGATAAACTCTATTTGAGTATTATTGTCTATGGAAATTTACCGATTTGCATGTATCTTTTTTTTTTTTGCATTCACTAAACTCTAATAGCATGTTATGAAAACTCTCTATTGAAAAACACATTTATTGTGATACAATAGTTATAAATTAATGTTGTATATATGAAACTATGTTATCAATACAGAGTAGAGGTATGAATGCATGAACTGTTCTATATTTTCGATTAATTTTTTTATAAGGAATGCAACCATATCGAGCTGTATTACCTGCAACGAAAGTCTCTATATACCAATCTTTTTCAAAAAATTATTTGATGTGGTTCAAAAATTGTAAATACCATTGAACTGTACAGCTTATATATAATTTAATACTGATTAATACTGATTATATAAGGGGATAAACCATAAAATTGTATAAAGAAAGCTTTTTAAATAAAAATATTTTTAGTGCACTTCAATGGTTAACTTCCGAATAATATGTCACTTATAGCAAATGTTTTTGTTTTGGAATTTACAGTAATTAAAAGATTAGTGAAATTTTCTTAAAATACTTACAATTTTCATTTATACTATTAGTATTGTTATCTTGTGATATTTGATCATCTTCGATTTTCTTTCTTTTCTCTGTAACATATAATAATTACATGTTATACAATAAACATATTTTATTAAGGGAAATGCCTGGGTTGATGAGACAAGATTTAGATTTGAAATTTTTTAATATCACATACAAATAGTTGTTTTATACTATATAAATAGATCACTCAAGTTTATGCAGACGAAAAATATATAAAGTAATATACTCTCAAATAAACAGATAGCACATGTGGCTACGTTTGATTTCTCATGTCTCAGTCGCTTTGCAGTCTTATGTTAATAAACATCTACATGATATAATACTAACGATAGAAAATTTCAGCAGATTAGAGAAATTAATTGAAACACAGACAGAACATATAAACAACTTATTATCTCTGTTAGCAATGGTAATAAATAAAATAACGCTCAGTATAAAATAATGAAGCTGATATGTATTACTACAGGAAATGCCATTGCATTCGTTCAACATAAAAACGAACTGCAAAATCATCCTAGACTGCCACAAAATAGATATAATGCTCATTTCTGAAACTCATTTCACAAACAAAAATCACTTCAATATCAATGTCTATAATACATCACATTTAACACCCCAGTGGCCAGGTAAATCAGATATTAATATAAAATCAAATATAAAACATTATAAGCTCCATTAGAAACATGATATAAAAAGAATTATCTCCAGGCATCTAATGTTATGATTCAAGACTGGTATAGTCTGCAATATCTAATATTTACTGTCCTCCTAGACACGATCTTTTGAAGAAAGATTTTGATTATTTTTTTGGAAGTTTCATTTTTGATAACAACATAAATCCAAAGAAAGCTCCAGGACACAACATGATCAATGATAAAATGATCAAATTTGTGATCATAGAAACTTTATGCCATCTCTGCATCCGTTTATGCTAGAATGAAGTATGGTTGTACTATAAATTTAATTAAGGTTTCTTGCGAATATCTATGAAACTAATGCCAAGCGATGGTAACATGCATAGGGAAAAGTTATTCATGATGTTGATTTGGACAACATACTTGAGGGTCATTAAAATCAATGAGATTGTCTGATATTAAATAATTACTGTTATTTCTCAACTTACTTTTGCACTATTTAAATAATTAATCATAATTTAAATAATGATTCTGCAACATACCATGTCAAAGCATGTGATGAAATGAATGACCATCACGTTAAATATATGTTGTAGATTAATGTAAACAGAAATAAGTAATGGAAACATTCTAGAAGTCAAAAACTAATGACATTTGGATTCATGTTCATTAAAACTCTTTTGTCTGTGTTAATAAATACTACATGCTGTTAAAGTTTACCATTAACTCCTTGATATATCTTGTATATTATATATATTTTTCATTATATGAATATTAGTATGCAAACAATACAAATTTATTATTTTCGCTCATCCAAGAAGATAAAAAATTAAACTTTGAACATTTTTACCCTGATTGTAAATTATATATTTCACATTTATAGAAAGAATTACTTTCTTTTACTATTTACATTACACTTTCCATTCTATTATGTTATTATTTTTTTATGGTTAGATAGTAAAGAATATGAACATTAAAAGGTTACTTAAATATCAAAGAATTTTTCTCAAACATGGTTTAGATTAAAATTAGGAAATTATAAAAAGCAATTACTTTGAGTAAATCTGTTTTGATTCTAACAGATGTTAATGTACTAATTTCAGTTAACAAATTAAATTCTACCTAGCAATGCTTTCACTATTGTATATACTTTATATGTGCCTTCGAAATATAACAAACATAAATACAGTCTATATTCAGTTTTGAAGAAAATTAAAATATTAATAAATATAATCTAAATTGTAGAAATTAAATAAATAATTATTTTAACTTACTTTTTACTGGCACACTTTCTTGTGAGTGACGTCGTTTCGATTCATTCATAACATCTACCTCATTTTCTTGAATATCATCTTCTAAATTTTCAATTGGGGCTTCACCTGCCATTAATATAAAATAGATTATCAGTAAGAGCTAATAATTTTATGTAAAAATAGGTTATAATATAACAATAATAAATTATATTTTATGACTACATTTATAATCTTGCACTTGCTTCTCCCGTTCTTTCAATACTTCAAGTTTCTTCCTTTCTTTTTTCTTAATTTTTCGCATTAAAACTTTATTAGGTACTGACATATTTATTTAACAAATCAAATGCTTATTTTAATGCAATAAAATATCTCAACACGTTTTATCCATGTGCTAAACTGAAAATTCATGCCTTCTTTAAAACTAGTTTGCAATGACAGTGGGCGTTACGGTCGCCCAATCAGAGCGTTTCTCTCACTGACATATCAATGGCTTCTCTCTGCTTCAAGTTGTTACTAAGAACACATGTGAAAAGGGATATTCTTGATCCAATGTTAAAAATGTCAGCCAAAAGATGGAGTTGGGAATTCTATCCGCATTAATCTTTCCCTATTATTTTTTTTTTAATTTATATGAAGAAAGAATAGCTTAAAACTTCAATACAATAAGAACCAAAACAGAGGTTTTATTAGAAAATGAATTAAATAAACTTAGAAATCACAGATTAAAAAATACAAATATTATGAAATTAAATTAAACGCCAAACTGAACTTTATTATTTGAAGGACCGTGCTCTTCTGTCCGCTTTTATGAGTTTGTTTATGGAACTTCTTATAGTGAAAGGTAACTTAAAAAAATTAATGTCTAAACTATTTTACAATGTACCATCAGAAAGGAAATGAGTTTTAATTGTTCTCGAGCTAATGTTCTCAGGAACCAAGTACTGATGGTATTCTACGCTAAAATATACAAAAACTTATAAAATTAGGAATCTGTTCTATTTGGTTTCACGCTGGCATGTACAAGAACTTATTTAGTTCCACTACAAACGCGGTATGCTGTGGCGCTGTGGTTCACGTCATCAGAGTCTGTTTCATTATATGGTTCTATGGAAATCTTTTCTATTCGATATAAACAAATATGAGAATAATAAAATAGCGCAATAATTGAACTAAGTTGCCTCTGAAAGAGAAATGAATTATTTATTATATCTTTTTAACGAAGAAAAGAAAATCTTTCCTTTCAAACGATAATGAATCAGTAAAATAATGCAATAATTTTAATATATTTTTCATATACAATAGTTTTTTAGATATAACATTAAATTTACTTTTTTCGCAATAATGTTTTTGTTATAATAAAACTTAAATTTCATTTTAATAGTAATTTCAATAGTTGGTAGGCTGCGAATGATATTTCTGACGATAATGTATCTGTTTTGCATGCGTATTCATTTACAGAAACGACAAAAACAGAAGAACAAATTAACTGCAAACGAGATTTGACGTCGTGACTAATTTTATGATTTTCATCTATCTTACTTCCATTACGGAGTAAAATTTACGATAATTACTTAGAAGTTCGCCCATATCACCGATTTTGATGTTTTTTGTATATGCTATTGGGGCCACAATTCTAAACATATTTTTATCACATTTCAGAATCGCTATATACAGGTATTGTAAAATGTATATATTATGTAGTAGTTAATTCTATATGGCATATATTTCATTTTATTCTCTTGTCCTTTTTGTTTAACTCTTAATCGTAATTATTATAATTCTTAATCATAAGCAATTAATTTTCATTTTCAGGACAATAAAAGTCAAAAATTTTGATATATATATATATATATATATATATATATATTGACATTGAACGTAGTCGCGGTCACGGGAGGGACGTGTAGCTAATAAAGGTTCATAATAATTATATGGCTCTCCTTAAAAATAAAGATTGACCCGAGAGATATAGAGAGGAGTATATAAGGGCAGTTCCACTTGGACTGTAGTTCAGTTCATTCAGATAAGTTCTACTTGTACGTCGAATCACACCAGGATCGTGTATCACCTCTCACACATCATCTCGTAGGCCGCGGATTCGTTATCGAACCTGAGGCTTCTTATACTAAGGTTTGATCTTTCTGGAGGGGTTAGGTTATCGTCGGATGTCTATCAGACGCGACTATTCTTAGGTTATTATCTGGTTATTGTTTCGATGGCTATGGCATGTAGAATGTTTTGTCTACCCTATTACTGTTTCTGAACGTGTGACAACAGCTCGTCACGATCGAGTGGTTAACACGATCCAATGTCAGATATTGCTGAGACAATGTATCTAGGTATTAATATTGTTGAAGTAATTACTTCAAGAAAAACTCTACATCTTTACTTTTGTATATCCGTGATCTGGAGACCGCTGTTTTCGAAGAGAATAGAATTTAGTAAAATAAAAAATTCGAAATAAGGAAAGGTCCCTATTATTGTTCCCTTGAATATAAATTGTGTGTTGCTATAAATATACTCCCTATCATGGCTTCTTCTATTGTATTGTAATACTGTAAAAGTGAAGATCTGGATTACACTATACTTATACTATACTTTGCATAGTGAGTATACATGTACACTGTTGCCATTTTCAATGTCTCATGAGCGCAGGTTCCGAATTAAGTGTCAACGCCCGTTAGTCGCGTTGGATACACTCGTTCCCGGCCGATCACGAAAGTTAAGCAGCGTCGGGCGCAGGGCGGTCTAGGATCGGTGATCGCTCTGTGCAGGTGTTGACGAAGAAAGCGCTAAAGCTGCTGCCACCCCCCGTTTTTTCGGGCCTCTGGGGCAACTGGCAGTGGAAGCAACCCAGATGAAGTCAATATGGCAACCCAGGATGAGGTTCCCGGTGAAATTCGAAAGAGACCTCGGGTCACCTTGGTATACGTTAAAGGACAACCACCGTGGAGTTTTAGTCGGTAAGAGTCCGACATTACTCGGCTGTTGCGAGGCAACCAGTGAGTGTCCATGAGGATTTCTCCACGAAAAAAAAAAAAAAAGGTTCCGAATTAAGTGGATGTATGTTACGCCGATATGCTATACCGTCTATAAGCTATATTGAACATTTACTATAATATAAAACGATTGCTATTTTCGTTCCGACTTTTTTCTGAACAGTCTGGACATTTGCATATATGATTTTTCTGTGAACACCTGTAGACAAAATGATCGTGGTGTGTATGTGAAATTCGTATAAACATTGTTTACATTTGCTATTATTTATTAATTATTTATTATGGCAAAGGATTAGAGGAAATATTAATCCTCTCTATTCGAAAACTCCATGAGGCGGTTTTCGATATGCTGTTATGGATATTAATGAGTAAGCAGGTATAATGTTTAATCTACGATTTTTCTTACAAAACGTCGCGCAGGATGGTTTACGTTTTCAAATGTCATAATCTTCTTCTCTATAACTTGTACGAGATAAGCTGCTGCCCATGTATCGTTCTATTTGAGGATGTCTGTGCACCCCGCTTTCGTTCGTGTAAGGAGGTTTGCTCACACACAGATATATTTCGGTTAATTTTTAATCGTCAATAACTAAAAAAACAAAGCTGAAAACGCAATCTTTTATTCTTAATTTTCATCCTAGTTTAGCTTCTAGAATCACCTCTTAAATTTTTTACGCCAGGAAATATACAAACAAGTATTGTACATATATGAAACATATTTATAAATTACACGTATAATTGTAATTAAGAGTATATGTACGTAGAATAATACATAAATATAGGTACAAATAGTTTTAGAACTTATGTTTATTTTATGGACTTATGTTTGTTATTTTGTAATAATGTAGAATACACTTATAAATAATTGTGTTTCCTTCTTTGTATTTATAAGTGTGCACATGACTTGACACATACATTCAGATTCCTAGCATTAACTCATAGAGTAAAGTAAAGTAAGGAATAGTTACAAAAGCAAGAAAAGTTACAGAAGCAAGAATATATGAAAAAATTCTTTCTACGGGTGGTTTATCCATATTCCCATTAATACATCAGCGAAATAATTTTTCTACCACAATGCAAATCGTAATGACACTGCATGACGGTGTCGTAAGAAAACCGCGTATTTTTTACGAGGTTCAGTTTAATGTTTGTAGAATCGCTATTTACATAACATGCACTTAAACAGTCGGTATATTTTAGTATGGTGGATATCAAACGTGTTGATTTATTTAATGACGAGACGAGAGAATACTTGTGATAGTCAGATATATTAAAAATCACTTTAAGCATAAAATACAGAGTTAGTATATTACGTCGTAATCGTCGCTCGCTCAATGCTACTCGCTATAATGATACTGGTTATGAACCTCCTAGAGAGCATGTTCGCCTATTTATACTGGTCGGGGGAGTACCGGAAAGTTTGAATTCGACTCCAGTTAACGGTTACACGGTATTGTTTTATCCGGAGTTTATTTACTTTTACATTTTGTACATCGAAATGACGTCGATACTCCAAACTTGCTTTTGATAGGCAAAACAACAATATGAGTTACTCTCGATATGAATCGTCCTATGACTCATGTGCCGCTACATTACTTTCTGCTATAGCAGTTGTAACGTTGTTGTACAAACTCTTCATGTAATTAATTTCTTGCGATATTTCACGTCGCCAGACATTTTCATTCTGTTTCGATAAGGGGCATTTGTGGTATTTTCCCCGCGGATTTCAAATGTTTTAAGGAAGCAAATAAGTTTCCAAATGATCTGCTTGTTATTCCTATGTAATAAAATTCTATACTCTGCAAGACAATCACGTATATTTTTTCTTTTGACAGTATATGACAGGAGTCAAAAAACACATGTACGTACGGTTCACTTGGAACCATGTGTGAAAGATATAATAAAGCCGTATAATACTATTCTCAATGCCGAGATCTATTGAAAGCATTTGAACACCAAACAATTGAGCCATATAATTGGACCATCTGTTGTCAGAGAACAAATTGTAACATGATGATCATATAAATAAGTCTCGACGCTCGGTAGAGAAGACCGTCTATAGAATTGAGTTATATCTAGTTGTTAGTCGTTAGTTAAAAACGTCATATGGAAGATCAAGAAAATCCCCGTTTTTGCGAGACAAACAGAGATAAATAGTGTCTCTATCTCTGTTTGAGACACTCATAGCACGTTACGCATGCGCAGAAAGTGAACCTTCGTATCTTGCATGTTGATATTTCACAACTAGTCACGACTCACTTTTCGGACGATCTTCCCTGAATTCCGGTATATGAGTATCGAGAACTGTTTATATCATGATTGTGGTACTACACTTCCACACTGACATAGACAAGAACTTATTCAGTTCCACGCTAGTTTTTATATTGCAACAAAATGTATCTATCTATATTTTACAATTTACAATTTCCATATTAATTAATATAAAAGTAATATGTAATTACAGTATGTAATAATAGTAGTATAAATAATTTTGATACGCATGATTTAATATTATATTGAAAATATGAACAAAATAGTAAGACATCGCTAATTTTTACGCGTATCAATTAACATCGGATGAGTACAATACGCTAGGCAAAAATTATAATTATTATATATTGCACATAAAAAATTTAAATATATTTTTATTAACCGCTTGAAGTATCAGCATATGTACATATATTAAATTTAACGCTGCTTTATACATACAGACATTATTTTCGCACGTTCGCGGGGAGACGCGATCTCGAAGAAGCGCGCCAACGAGAGTCATAAATTCCCGTTACGATTGACTAATCGACGCAACGAATCGTACGATCCCTTATTTCTTGTGGGATAATAAGGGTGGTTAATTGAAATAACGCTGCGATTAACAGGTTACTATATATATTTAAACGATCCAACAACTTCGGTGTTATACAATAAAGATTGGTTGAACGGACAACGACGAGTTAATGCGACCTGAGACTCTTTTCCTGTCGTTGCGTATGATGATGTCGACAGACTCTATTCGCGGAAGATCGACCGAACATACTTATTGAAGACTTATTGATGACTCGATGAGAACTTGCTCGAGAGTGGGTGACGACTTGATCGAGAGTGACTTGATGATGACTGCTTGAACACTTGCTCGAGAGTGGCTGAGCTGCTCTTATGGTGTCTCGGAGGAAAGCTTGGTGTGGGTGTGCCCTTTGACCGAAGAACGCGGATTCGTTGTTCACACTTTTCGTCCAGGAAGTGAGGGTAACGATCTGCGATCCACTCTAATGAACAGGATATGAAGAAGTCTCCCACTAACGTAGAGCGGGGGTGACTTTGTTCCTGAGGAAAAACAGTCTTTTTCGATGGGCATATGTTCGCTTTTCCCATCTGGTGACTGTCCGCTTTCTTCCTGATTTTTAAGAGCGCCTAATAAACCCAAGGACTTTTCCAAAACCCAGCCATCAACTGAAAATACTTATAGAATCAGAAAATTCTTCAAGACAAGCAATTTGACTGGCAAACATGTGTGGAGACAATAAAGTTAACGCTTTATGGCGGGTCCTTGGGTCTATTGAGAATCGGGAAGACTGTAGTTTAGCCGTTGGCTGCCAGGTAGCGAGGGATGGAGTGCAGATGTCCCGCGCGACGTAACAGACATACTGTTTTATCGACCGTTCGCGGAGAGACGCGATCGTAAGGAGCGCGTCAATGGGAGTCGTAAATTCCCGTTACAATATACAATCAACGCCACGAAACTGATCGATCCCCTATTTCGTTTAGGATAATAGAGGTGATTGAATTAATTATAATGCTGAGGTAACAGGTTATAATGTACTTTTTATTCCAACAACAATTGTAGATTGATTATTGTAGTATGATTACGCTCGTTGCGTATATATATACAGGATGGTTGGTAACTGGTGGTACAAGCGGAAAGGGGGTGATTCTGCGCGAAAAAGAAGTCGAAAATATAGAATAAAAATTTTTCGTTTGAGGCTTTGTTTTCGAGAAAATCGACTTTGAATTTTCGCTCGGTACGCGTGCACTTTATCACTTCTCACGTCTTATCACGTCTATTGCAGGGAAAAACTTTTGCTGTGTGTTGGTCTCCCCACCACTGGTCGCTTGCAGATGAAAATCCCGAGAAACATAGGAAAACCTACGTTTCCTCACTTTTTACCTTTTTTTTTTTTTGCACGGACGCCAGACCGCTTCTGGGGAAGGCGGCGTGGTAGTGTCGGACTCCAACCGGCTAAAATCTCCACGATGACCGTCCCCGATGCGATCGAGGGAGACCCGAGAACCGCCATGAGCGACACACCGAGCCCCTTCCACGCACAATGAGACATCTCCTCGTGGCGCGGTGTGCGGCCATGTCACATCGCGCCTCATCGTCAGTGCCGCCGTGCAAGGCAGTCTGGTTCCCCTACCGGACCGCTTGGCGGCCCCGAGGCGCTGAACTACCAGCGCTTAAAATTAGAACTCTACGGGGGGGGGGGCCTAGCGCGCCTCGCCGAAGCGCGACCACGGCCTCTGCCGCGCCCTCGCCGACCGATCCTGTCGGAGTGGGAGTCCCGTTCCCTCACCCTCTCCGCACCCTCCTTTCGAAGTATGACCTGCTCGCAGAAGGAGGTCACGGCCCTCCACCCTCTCTTGCTCGTCAACAATGCCTCAAGGATCGTCGGCGGCAAGAGGTCCCCGATGAGGTGGTGGCGCGGCAGCGCCTACGCCGGACACTGCTCCAGCGTGTGCTGCGCCGAGTCCATGACCGCACCGCAGTGGTGGCAACACGCGGTCGCCTTTTTCCCGATTCGATGCAGGTACTTACCGAAGCACCCGTGTCTGATGAGCACCTGCGTCACCCTGTAGGTTAGGGGAGGCCCGCCACCGTCCAACTAAACGTCCCAGTTTGGAAGGACAGCCTCGAGGACCCTCAGTCCCGGCGTGCCCGGTCTCGTGTCAAGGCCAGCGCGCCATCTGTCGAGCAGGGCCCGCCGAGGCCGAACCCTAGCATCGGCATCCACCGGGCCGACCTCGCCTGACAGACCTCGAGTGCGGAGATAAATCTCGCGACACCTGAGGGCTTGCAATTCGAACGGGGGAGACCCGCGAGCACAGCCGCTGCCGCCTCCGAAATGGTGCGGAAACCCCTCACTACTGATGACCATCGTTCTATGCAACCCCCTGATCACCCGGAGACTGCAATTGCTGGCCATCAGGTCCTCCGCCCAGATCGGAGCTCCATAAAGGAGCTTCGATCGCACCACGCCGGCGTACAGCCGTCGCACCCCGACGCCCGGCCCGCCCAGCCGAGGCAGCAAACGTCCCAAGGCGTTCACCGTCGCCTCGACCGAGGGTGCCAGGCGCTCGAAATGAGCGCCGAAGGTCCAGTGGCTGTCGAGGGTCAGACCCAGATACTTCATACTGGCTCCGACTCTGATCTTAGCCCCCTCCAACCCCAGGCGATAACCCTCTGGAGGCGCCCCTATGGCAAAACCACATTGCCTCGGACTTCTCGGGGGACACCTCCAGCCCCAAACCTTTGATCGTGGCGACCACGCAGGCCACCGCCAGTTCCGCCAGGCGGACGGCCCTGCCCCACGTCGAGCCCCAGACCAACGTGTCATCGGCGTAGCACGTTAGTGCCGAGTCCGGACCACACCCTGCAGGTAAGCGGGCATTCGATGGAACTCGAGGGCCCGGTCTATCCTATCCCAGGGGATGCTGTTGAAGGCATTGATCACGTCAAGCGACACGGCCAACGCCACGCAACCCTGCCGCTCGGTCCCCTCGACGAGGGAGCAGACACAGGCGACAGCGTCGGACGCAGACCGCCCTCTCCGGAAGCCGAACTGGGCGTCGTGCAGTCTGGGGGCACGCCGAGATAAATGCGACTCGAGGCGAGCGGCCACTACCCTCTCCAGCAGCTTGCCAGCCTCGTCCAAAAGGCACATCGGCCGAAAGGCGGAAGGCGAGTCCGAAGACCGTCCTGGCTTCGGCAGCAGGACCATCCGTTCCTCCTTTCATGGGACGGGGAATTCGCCCCGGGTCAGACGTCTGTCGAACATACACCTTAGCCTCGGGGCCAAGACCCCGGCAACGTCCTTCCACAGGCGGGCCGGGACTCCGTCGGGACCTGGGGCTTTCCGCGCTCCGATTCTCCCGACGGCCTCCGCCAGCTCCTCTTCGGAGACCCCCGATTCCGGGCTCCAACTTCCCGCGATGTCCGGTAGCTCTCCCTCCTCCTCCGGCGGTTGCGGCTCCTGCTCTTCACTTTCCCTGCTCGCTTCTTCGTTGACCGTTCCCGGAAATAGGGGGGCTGACGACCTCCTAGAGGAATCAAGGGTCCATGCTCTCCGTCGCGGGAGGCGCTCAAGGACGGAGTTTGTTCAACACCATTCTGTAAGTACGCCCCCAGGGATCGGAGTCGAGGGTGGCCAGTAGTTCGTCCCAGTTCCGCCTCCTCGCCTGCTTGATAACTCACTGCAGGGGCCTCTGCGCTTCGCGGTAGGCTCCGTACAAACGAGCTACCGTGGCTTCATCCACTAGCCGCTTACGGCGGTATCTGGTGTACCGGCGCCGAGCGCGGATAACGAGCAATCTTCTCGGACCACCAGTACACCGCACCAGCGCGGCGTGGGGCTCCGGACCACGGCATGCACGAATCACAGATCGCGTGTATGTCGCGCCTCAGCCGGATTGCCTTCGCGTCTTCGTCGGTAAGAGATTCTTCCGGCCAGGCGACGGCAATAGCGGCCGCCGCCATGAAATCCTCATCGCGGTGGGTCGTTGCCCACCGCGGGAATCTCCTTCTCTTTTTCGATAGGCCGGCGGCCCCGCGCGCACCAAACGAATGGTCGCCCATCACGATGTAGAGGTGGTCCAAGAGGATCTCCTCCGGGGATACGCCTCAACCGGTGACACGGCGGGATGCTGCGGGGTTTGCCCACGTGAGGTCCACTATGGACTCGCCCTGCCACGCCACGCACGTGCTGGACGACGCGCCCCCTTCCGTTGGTCCTGCGGGAGCCCCACGCCGTAGAGTGAGCGTTGAAGTCCCCGAGGACCAGTGACGAAAAGGCGTCCAAACGCCTCACGGAAGCCGCGAGTCTGTCCAGGAACGAGGCATATTCCGTCCGACTGATGTTGGGCGACACGTAAACGGCCACCACGGCCAGGTCGCCCCATTTCACGGCCACGACACCCCATCCCCGCCCGATCATCGAGGTGGAGGGGCTTCCCACGATCCCGGTCCAGAATATGGCGACCAAGCCGATCAGGTCCCCAGCGCCTCGTGACGCGTCGAGAATACTATGCGGCTCGGCCACTGCTGCCAGACCGATTCGCCGCTCCACCAGGCTCTGAAACATTAGGTCCTGAGCCGGGCGGGAGCGGTTTAGATTGCACTGCAGTCCCCCACTGCGTTCCCCTCGCGTGCGTCCGACTTCTTCGTCTTCTCCTCTAGCCTCCATGGGACCGGTTGACGGCGCTGTCTCCTTCCTTACCGTCACGCCTGCACCGTCGCCAGGGACGGTCCTTACTTCTTGTACGGCCCTCTTCCTACGGGTTCGGCGGTTTACACGCCAGTGATCCCATTCGATGTCTCAAGTCCGCGCACACCGGACATTTGGGTATCCGCGCCAGGCAGTCCCTGACACGATGTCCGTCCACACCACACCGATAGCAACGGCCCGAACGGTCGACCATTGACTTGCAGTCCCGGCGCACGTGACCCAACTCTAGGCATTTGAAGCACTGGAGTCGGCTCGTCGGGAGGAGGGAAACCCTCGCCGTTGTCCAACCTATACGGAACTTACCTGTAGATGGGGCGTCACCCCTTCCGCTGGTGCTGCCGTTGATCTTCCTTGCCGCTGTCAACGGGCAGCGCAACCACACCGAGCCCAGGCGCCGACGAGTGGCGCGTATGACGCCCACGTTGAGCTCTTCCGCGCGACAGCCTCCCGCCTCGGCAACGGCGGTCATCACTTCCTCCAGGGTAACCGAGTCTTCAGCCCGGACACCCTCAGCTCAGCGGTCCTCCGCGGGACAGTCATCTTGACGGGGTAGTCGCGAAGGACCTCCGTCATCTATTCGGCCAGCCGCGATGCTTTCCTGTCGGCATCCCTCCCTGCAATTTCAAGGAGTAACGCCCCCGTGACCGTCTTCCTTGGTCTGACCACCGCGATGTCAAGATGCGAGAGATTAATTGCTCTCCTGGCAAATGATATCGCCTCCACCTGTGTAAATCCCGAACCATCCTTTACGGTGAGCGTCACCGCGGCACACCGCGGAGGTCGGGGAAGGCCGGGTATACCATCTCTACGCGCGTCCCGACCGCTGCCGTTCCGTCCCTTATTTACGGCAGCCTTTCTAGCTGCCACTCCGCCGTCGCCGCCCGCACCTTCCGCGGACCTTCTACCGGCGCGGGAGGGCGCCGGAGGCTGGGCGGCCACCTCGGCGAAAGTCCTCGCTCTCGACCCCTCGTTGCTGCTACCGCCCCGGGTGCCGAAACCCCCGCGCACAACGATGACGACGACAATAACGACGACGGCAACGACGACAACGACGACGATTTCACAGACGAAATGCCACAGACGAAATCCGACTAAACAAAGCGATAAGATAGCAAAGTTCCAAGCGCGTTACCATCAGGATAACATCCGGTCATTCTATCCGTTCCCAGAGATGATCAAGGCCCATTCCCACTCCAACGAATAAAAGAATTTAAATACACCCCCTAAAGATCATCCAAGTCAGTCTTGAACAGTCACGCCTAGAGCTCAGAAGTGTATTGCAAACGATAAAAAATAAAGTTTCTTTTTTCCCTAAATTTATTTTTTTATTTTACATGACATTTTTGGCGATCCTGCCAGGATCCATTCGCTTCAGTGAAAACGAAATTAAGATTTCGGCGTACGCGCATCATTGAAGATTGAAGGATCAGCGGACCACTGCGAATCTTTGCTACTACGAAGCCCTGCAGCAACTTTCAACGTTCCACTACGGTGAAACTAGACGAGAGGACTACGGTCAGCGCGGAGCAAGCCTACGAA